>NC_040881.3:13348912-13483912 GCF_900634795.4 Betta splendens
TTGAGATTGCAGCGGCTTCTGTTGGCGAGAAAAGTCTGGTGAATGCTGTCCAACAAATACAGGAAGACAGGGAAGCACTGAACTCCTCAGAGGAGGTGGTAAAACCAGAGATCCTAGAAGCGCCCGCAGAGTCCTTCGCTGAGACAGCAGCGGCTGTGGACGAGGAGGAGGCAGAGTCTGCAGAGGCTGCTGCTGATGATGAACTCTCTGACGATGAGGAAGTGGTCGCAGAGGAGGCCCCTGCTCCTGCTCCAGCAGAGGAGGCATTCACAGCTTCCCCTCAGGCAGTAGATGAGGTGGTGGAGGAGGCGGTTGAGGATCCAGTTCTGAACCCCGACGCACCTCCTAAAGAAGCCTTTTTTGTTATTGAGGCCTCGCCTGAAGACGCTTCACCAGCCGAGCAAGTCACCATCGCAGCCGAAGCCCCTCCAGCGGATGGCGCCTCGGGAGCCCAGTCGTCAGAGGAAGCTTTGGGAGAGGAGGCGCCTGAAGCTGCCTCCACACAGGCGCACGTGACTCAGCTGGCAGCAGCCTCCACCGCGTCAGAGCCGCACGTCCTTTCAGCTGCCGAGCCAGAGTCAGACGCTCCAGGCCACCGGGCCGAGCACTGCCACTCCTGCCACTCTGCTCCATCAGCAGAGGAGGCAGCGCCACCTACTGATGCAGGACAGGAGCCCATCAGTGAGGGAGGTGTGGATACGACACATGAAGTCAAGGAGGTGGCGTCCCCGGTGACGAAAAGTAAGTAAACACACAGTAATACAGTAATTAGCATTTACACAACAAACACTGATAAATATAGAGAATGGTACAAACACATGAGTGACCATGTTTTTTTTAACCAAACTCATTTAGTTATTTTGTTAGTAGTGTGTGTTTGTGTTGTACTTTTTGTCTTGTGATGTGCTTTTTGCCAATGTCTGCCACTAGATGGCAGCACAGTACAACAGCCCGCCTCAGTTACACTTGCTATTTACATGTAACTATAGTATTGATGTGTTATAGCACATTAATTATTTACAAGGGTCATCAGCTAAAAACATCTTGAGCCCAAATGATCTTTAAGCCACAGGTACTCATTTGTGAATTGACCTTCAGAGGTATCAGTGTAATATTGTGGGGATGCGTTTAAACCCTATAGACTTAACTTACAGCAAAACAATGATGTCATGCTCAAGACCTAAAAAGGAATAAAATAAAAGTCTTGAGTGGCGGAAGTCCAACTTTGAACTAGATTAGGTTCAGTATCGTACATCACTTTTTTCTTAAAATACAGTAGAAACTTTAATGTTTACTTGCGTTTCCCTTGTTTTGTCTGTGCTTTTGTGTGAAGATCTTAAATGGTTTATATAAGATAGACACTAAAAAAGGTAGAATATTTGTTCTTAGGGTTATTTTATACAATTGCCAGTAATTTCAAACATTTTTGGAAAACAACCACCAGTTGAACTCATATAAAAAGACAAAGCTTGGCTAAACTTATTATTGCTTTAGTTCTGTCAGACATTGCCCACCAAAAAGCCACACAATGTGATTGAGGCTCTGACCAGATGTATTTCTGCCTATATCCACAGAGCCAACTGTGTCTATCTGGACTGTAAAAAGCTGCTCAGTGATGTAATAGTACAATTAAGAAGATAAAGTTAGAAGTAAGTAAATTAAAAGCAGCACAGCTGCAAACAGATGGTCTGAGTAGAACTAAACATAGTAGAATGGGCATCATGCTGCAACATATTATATAATAGCTGAGTTTTTGCTGCTAATGAGGCCATGTAACTCCTGCTGCCTGTAAATGCACTGAATAGTTAAAAATAGAAATTGTAGAAACCCTGAGATATGTTATGAATGCCTATTCTACTTATTTAAGCTATGACAAACAAGTTGCAAAATCGCAATGCTGTGCCAACTAAACTAAAACTTTTATACTGTACAAAACTGATGCTGAGCTTCTTTCTGTTGCAGCTTCAGAGAATATGATGGTGACATCCGAGTCCTGACATGACAGACAGTGTGCCTTCCACAACACTTGCTTCTCTGTCAATATAACCAGTGAAAACATCAGCACAAGTCACAGGTCAAATGATGTAATGTGGCTTTCTTGAAATAGACATTTGTAAACATTCTCCTTGTGAATCTGGTTTAGGTTTTGTAAACTAAATCTCCTTTGTCCTGTAGGTGCAACAGTCGCAAAACCAGTTCATGTTTAAATGTACCGGTAGCCAAGTAATATCTGCAAAATCTTATTGTACACTTTCTCAAGCATTGTACTCTATTTACCTACATACATTAGCATATATGACATCATATAAAGGGATATTTTTGATGTTTGTGCTACAGTATAGTGTATTAGCAGGCCTGACATAAGGTGATACTTATTCAAAAGTCATATAATGTATTACTAGCACAAAAGATAACAAACAGTAAAAATATTGCACACATGTGTTTCTGTAGATTGCACAAACTTTAATTTTGCATAATACATTTTCAGTTTTGAGTCTTATTGCATATTAATACAGATAATAATGCTGAATAGTAATTACAATGTGGAAATGATCACTATAATCAATACACTGTATCAAACAATAGATATATCAGCTTTTATTTTGTTTATTGTGATGTGAATGTGTCTTTGCTATTATGATAATGTGTTCATGTAAACAAATAAAGTGATGTGTAAACAACATAATTTGAATTTGTGTGCTAACCCTAATTAACGCATATTTGTAAGTAACTGACTAATGAGCAATTCACTACTTAGTGGACGTATCTATGGTAATATAGGATCACTTGTTTAAAGTTCTGAAAATGTAGACAATGACTCGTGATTACTGTTTCCTTGAGGCAAAAAAGTTTAATATTACACGTCAAATACAATGACATCTATGCAGCAGTGCAAGAAATGAAAGATATACTCGACCCTATGAATCTTGTGTGTAGTTAATTTTAGTGTTGTCTGATTGTTTATTGTGCGTCGTGACGTCACCAGTGTAGTTTGCCTGAACAAGCGTTGTAAACTGACAAGCGGGCGCGTCTCCATAGCGGTGTGTCCCGGCCACACGGCTGCTGCTCCAGTCTTTTGCTGGCTCACCTGAAGCGCCGATGGTTTTCCGTTCGCCTGACTGTAAGTAGCTCGGTATGTTACCGTCGTGGCTACAGACGGCTTAGCGAGCTAGCGTGAATGCTGGGCTAGCTAGCGGTAGCGGCGGCGGCGGGACACCTCAGCCGCGACAGTCGACTGCAGCGGCGAGAAGGAGAACGGAGCGGTCCGGGGAGAAGGAGCGAGGTTACTGAATGACACACACACACACACACACACACACACACACACACACACACACACACACACACACACACACACACACACACACACACACACACACACACACACACACAATAAACTCCCATTAGCCAAGAAGCTAACGTTAACATCCATATTAAAAGTTGTGCAGCGTTACCTACGACGGTGACGCTCCCCTGACGTTAGCCAACGTTAGCCACATGGCTTCTTGTTTCTCTTCTGGGCAGTTTGTTTTTGTCACATTGCTAGCTCACTTAGCTAACAGAAGCTAGCCTAATAGCAAGCTAATAGAGACATAGCTGGCTGGTAATTCATTAAGGTTGAGGTTGGTCAAACTAGCCATCACAACTGTTGTCTTCGTGGACTGGAAGAGGAGGGGGTAGAAATTTTGATCGACTTTGATTTTAGGTTATACATTGTTTCTGTACATCAGATTTTTTATTTAGAACAAATAAGACTAGTGTAAACACATAATTCACAATGGCTCGGTTTAGCAGTGCATGGTATTTTAGATTTGCAAAATGATTTCCTGAAGAAAATGCACCTTGGATGCTAAAATGCTGAATTTGTGCCTGAAGAATTGCTGGAAGTTGCTCAAATTACAAACACAAGCTTACGTGGTTTGTTGTTTTTTTTTCTTGATAGTTTGTTTTTGGCACATAGCTCACTCACGTTAGTTAACTGAATAAGCAAACAGTTAGTTCCTATTTAGGCGTAGCTTGTGTGTGGCTGATAATTCATTTTAAGGTGACCTGCTGTGCCAAAGAGCAAATGTGTCATTGCAACTGTTGTTTTTATGGGTTGGGAGCCGAGTAACCTTGTTTTTGTGTGCTTGACAAAGTTTTTTTTAACTTATTTTTTTACATTTTGTCCCTTGTGATTTTTTTATACTGTAAAGACAGAACACCTATATTGGCTTTGTGTAAGATTGCCTGATACTGACCCTGCAATATGTTGCGTTAAGTTGTGATAAGTAGACTATCGATACTGTGGACATTGTTTAGTAGACCTTTCCATTTTGTCATTGTAGCAGGGAAGGAAACAAACAAGTGTACGTTTTAATAGGCAAAGTAGGTTAAAGTAATGTAATCTTATGAATATCTAGAAAGTTAAAATATATTGAAATTTGGTGTATTGCTTAAAAAATAGATATAAATTGTACAAAGTCAAGACACAAATAGGTGAGCCTTTGAGTCATTTAAATTCCTTGTCATGAGTTTAGAAAGGGGTAATGTAGAAAAAAAATGTTCTAAAAGTTTGTACAACCACCACTTGCTACACCTCTGTATAATATATACTATGTTTAAAGACAATGAATTGAGTCTTGATGTGTGGTGGCTTAGTCCAGTATTTTACTTTTAGTCACTAGTCTGCAGTATGCTTTAGTAAATACTGGAATGTGACCATTTGATTGTGTCTGGTCTTTAGTCTGCGTCTAGAGGCCAGTTGCCTGGACCTGTTATCTTCAGTGTAAACTTTTTAAAGGGATTTTAAGTGACTTGTTCTTTAAGCTGATAAATGATTGACCAGTCTGTCTATTGCTCATCCAGTATATCCTGGATTCTTGAATACGGTCTGGACCCAATGTATTGGGCTCAGGTTTACCACTGGAAAGGTTGTGTCATCCAAAAATTCAAATGTATTATTTATTCATAGAATATAATGATCCAGAATTGATACACAAAGCGGTTCCTAAACCATTTCAAAACCTTTTTTGTATGCTGCCATCAATAACCTGACGTTTCTTTCATAGGTTTAAATAAATGTTATGTTATCTCTTTTTAATTGTGCAATATAGGTTTATGAATTTAGGTTTATTATATAGATTTTACAATGCTTTTTTTTTAAATAGGAGTTGTAAACCTATAAAAGACCATTTTGCCACTTAGGCATATGAAGGCAAAGGGAGCAGTCATAGACACAATGTCTTAGGGGATGGTTTAGCTTTTGAATTACTTGATATACTTCACCAGTCAAAGGTTTTGACACATCTCTTGTCTTTATTTTTATGACTATTTACATTGTAGATTTTTATTGGAGGCATCAAAACTATGAATGAACACAGCATTATAGTGAAGAAAAAGTCAAAATATGTTTTATATTTTAGATGGAATTTTTCACACTATCTGGATTAATGCAAATAAGAAAACCTTTACAATGAAAAGAGGTGTCGAAAGTTTGTAGTGTGTACTGTGTTATGCAGTACACAGTTTGCTCTTTCAGACAGTGTCATTTATGGTTCTAATTTCTGTTTAATATAGAGCTACTGAGATACCCAACAATGCCATTCACGATATGATAAGCAAAAAAAAAACAAAACCCAGAGCTTTGAGGCTAATATTGGCAGTACATACATGCATACACACCTCTAAAACACTGGGAATCAGATCCAATAAACTAATTACTTTAATCTACAGTGTTACAAGGAAAACCGCATAATTGTCGTAGTGTTAAATGTTTTTACATGAATGTGAGCTAAACCCTGAGGTCATACTTATGTATATGCTTGTTGTGTCATCATGTGTGTTGGTTAAGGGCAGGGCAGGGCACAAGGCAAGGCGTTGTATTTTTTAACAGCAGCCCCAGTTACATGGAACAAAAGCTCTGTTGTCGGAGAATCATGTGACTGTGTGTGTGTGTGTGTGTGTGTGTGTGTGTGTGTGTGTGTGTGTGTGTGTGTGTGTGTGTGTGTGTGTGTGTGTGTGTGTGTGTGTGTGTGCGCGTGCGCACACACGCACACGCTCTCCACCCATGTCATGTGATCTGAGCTCAGGGCAGAGTCTGAGAAGTGCTGAGTCGCTGTGAGAAGTTCCTTCCACACAGCACACACAGGGAGCATGCAGGCTGGCAGGATAGATGGACGCCCTGATGGATGGGTGGATGTCTCCGAAGCAGGCAAGGAGAGGAGGAGAAGGCACTTTCTTAGCAAGAAAACCTGGCTTTTATCCTCTGCTACTCTTGCTGGATTTTTAAATAAAAGACAAGCAAAGATCCAAGACGCTCTTATGACTCCCTCTGAATTTTCTGTGACCAGGCAAGTTTTTACCACTTGAGTTCGTAGTAATGTTATTTAGGTTTTTCTGTCAGGATAATGGTATCTGTACAGCATTTTATAAGGCCTTGAGTTTCTTTGCAGCAGAAATATTTTTGATTCCAGGAATACCAACATGACTAGTAAGCTAGCAGTTTGGAGTAAAAATAGCAAAATGAATGAATCCTTTTTTTTTTACAACGTTTTTTTCAATAGTGTGACTGATCAAAGTATAAATTAATAGATTATCTGAAAAAGTAACAATTCAGTCTTTTGATCCATTTATGTTTGAGCTGAAAAGCAGTAAAGCAGCCACGTGTTAGCAGTCGTTCAGCAGGTCCCGTAATTCTTGTTTCAGTTAGCACAACTTGCAAGTCCAGTTCCGGAGACTCAACTCCCATGCATAGATACCATGACACTGTGGGTGTTTGTTTGTGTGTGTGTGCGTGCGTGCGAGCATGTGCTTAACGCATTGAAGAACTCAACCTGCAGTTTGCATGTCATGCTTCACTGCTTAATGTGTCGTTTATAGTTTTTGTGTAGACTGTATTCGTATATTCATTTTAGTGCAAAGGTCATTTTGTTATGTGCACACAGGACTCTTCACCACGACAGTCTCTTTCACTTCCTAGGGACCACATGGGCAAGATGTGTTACGATATACGCATATTGCATTATACATTTTGTCAGTTTAACAGCATTTTGCTTGTTGTGTCATTAACAGCAACGACACATGGCACTTTGGTGACTTTAATTCGGTACTGGAGAGCAAACAGATTAAATAGGCAGGTGAACAGAAAGGAAGAAGTCCAAATTAGAAGATGTATTCCCAACTTAACATGAGAAAAATTAGTCTGATATAAACTGTTCGACTGTTCTGTCCTGATTTCCTGGATTTTCCATTTACTTTACTGTATGTGCAACACTGTAGATTAGTGTCTGCTGCTAAATAATTAAACAGTGGATTTCTGTTGGCCTCTACAGTTGAGGGATCACCAGCACAGCGTGGTTCATACAACCCACAGCTCTAGGAGTAACCGAATATCCCAATAAACACCATCATACACTACACAGCTTATCTAATTTCACACATTTTAATGCATTGCCTGTCATATTGAAGTAATGTTGTGAAATTGAAAGTCAGATTTACCTATAATCTGAGATGAATTGTTTATGTTAGCAGCACAAAGATGTCCTTACCTGTTTCAGGGGACTTTTTGAGCTTTAGTTCAAAGGGAGAGTTTGGAAATCAGCAATCTGGCAATATTGTGTGTCATATTATCCTTCAGATGAACTAGTGTGTTTTCCATACACATGTGAAGCAGACGTTTGTTAGTAATTTAACATTATTTTACTGTCTTGGGTACTTGGACAATCTCTTATATGCTGACAGGCCTTAAAGACCAGCTTTTAATTCTATTCAACCTCATAATTCTGTATGGTATGAAATATTTAAAAATGAACAAAGGAAGACTCTTCTCACATGTGTTAGTTGCACAAGTAGTCAAAGCATCAGTTTAAGTGGTGCTGTAAAGTTTGTGTGTACCTCTCCCAGCTTCGGCTTTCCCTTTGTCTTAGATCCTGTTGTCACCCTGCAGAGCACTACAGAACGGGAACCTGCGGGCCCTACAGTTCTTAGCAACTGTTACCATGGCTCCCTGTCCACCCTGCCTCTTCCACTGGACAGTACGTGTGTTTGAGGGAATGACTTGGCTTCCTGTCAGTGCATTTCTTCCTGTAATAGCAGACAGGCCCTTCCTGCAGTCTGAAGCCAGAATGGAATGAAAGAAAGGGATGCAAGAGATCTCAGGCTTTGATGAGACCTGGTATTGGGACAGTGTAATTATGTTTTAGTCAGATTACCCTTACTGCTGCAATTGAATGTCATTGTACTACCAAGGAATAGTCAAAAGTCATATAAAATGTGGATATTTGCCCTTTTCCTAAAAGCGGAATCAGGAGACTCCTCTCACATCTGCACAATCAATATGAAGCAGCAGAAACTGTTAACCAGTTACAAGTATCAGTTGGATGAAACTCTGCAGGGTTTGCCATTTATTATTATTATATTATTGTTATTTCTCTTCCCAGGTGCCATTCTATGCTATATTGGTGGAGTCATGATCGCCTAAGCTGAAGCATTGTGGCCGACCCCTGCATGTGACTGGCTGATCCCCGAGGAGCATGAGTTATGACCTCGGTAGTGTTAGTTGACACTGGTGGGACAGTGGTGGAGTATGTCACAGCTGAAGAGGACCCCCAGCAGGTGATTTAAATAAAATATCAACAAAATATTGCCTTTCTTTTTTATTTCTGACTTATTTCATTCTATTTTGTGACTATAGCAAATACTGTATCTTGGGTTTGACTGTGTAGTTCTTTTCTTTTCCTCAGTTGGAGGGTAATTGTGAGGTAGATGTGGAGCTGGAGGCAGAGGTGGAAGGAGAGTGTGAAGCTGAGGAGGCTTATGACGAATCTGAAGAAACAGACGAGGTGGAGCACTATCCAGCAGTTATAGTAGAGGAGGTCCCTGGGGCCAGTCTGATTGAGGAGCAGAGTTACGCGGCACAGGTGCTGTTCTATGATGACGAAATGTACCTGATGCAGGAAGTGAGCGATGAACAGGAGATGGAGACCAAAGAGGAAGAAGGTGAGCTACTTGTATTCATGTATGATATTTGGTTGTATATTACTTCTCAGTCTTTTCTATGCTGTTGGTTAGCACACCTTCCCAACATGTTTATGGGGACATATTGGGGACATTCTGTTAAGATGTATGGGCTGCATATTCAGAAACAAAGCCAATAATAATAATAATTTTGTATAAATCCAGTGAGCTCTCACTGTTTGCACATGTTGATGATAGTATCACTGTCCACGGGT
Source organism: Betta splendens (assembly GCF_900634795.4). NCBI lineage: Eukaryota > Metazoa > Chordata > Actinopteri > Anabantiformes > Osphronemidae > Betta > Betta splendens. Next base: position 13,358,125 of record NC_040881.3, read on the forward strand.
TACACTAAATCAGGGACATAGTTCTCAGGTAACTCCACACTGCCACCTAGTGGATCATTTCACAGCTGGTCTTTCATAAACGGTGAAAGGGCTTCTTCAATGTACTTATTATTAATTTTTATTTATTAGTGATCACTAAATAGATGTTTGTTAACATACTGCATAGTTACAGCAACATACATTTTAACTGTATGCAATTGAAAAGTTGTTTTTAATTACATAAGTAAGCCAATCTGCATTACTAGCTGCAATTGGATGCATAGTATTATCATTATTAGTATCATTAGTAGTCAGTCTTGGATCAGTGTCATTCATGGTGCATAGTTTTTAGTGTTTTTTCTCTAAATACAAAACTTTAAAATATGTATTGCTTATATATTTGTATTTATTTATTTTTAAAGCTTGGTTCCTAACTGAAAAATATACAGTTGGACTGAAAACAAAAATAAATACATCAGCATGTTAACAAACATCTCATCATCTTGTAGTCAATTTAAATGTACAGTCAAACAGAAAGCTTGCACTAATGTAAGAAGTAAAACTGAAAGGCCAAAAAGAATGACATGGCGTATTAGTGCTAAAGGACATTGTTTCCTTTTATCTATTGATTATATTAACGCATGGTTTTGGAAGCAGCCACAACAACACGGGGCACTTTGAGGGGAAATCAGAGTTTTGTAGTGGTCAAGTCTGTTTCCTGACCTTATTTCTAGTGAGTGTTGTTTTGCTTGGTGAGAAACACCTCGAAAATGGGCAGGAGCTCGACCATAGGAATTTCAGACAATCGTTGACTGCAAGAATTAGCAACCAGATAGGGAACCAGTTTTATTTATGACTGTTGACTGCCCAAATAGTTGAGATGCACTAAAATTTGAGCTTTGATTTGTATAAAAGCTGTTGCAATATATGTAATGCAATATTTATGACAAAATGAATAAAATTATTAGATATATTTCTGTAAAAAAAATAGTATTATTTCACGTTTAATTGCAAATTATGAAAATATTCACGATCTATCTGTACTTTGGTGTATATTTTCCACTAGTTTTGCATTTTCAATAATGTTTCAAGTAACAGTTAAACTTTACCTTCCAGTTGTATTTCCGTCAGAGCTGCTGTTAACTGTTGCAAAATCATCTGTAAAATGTAGACAACTGGCCATATTATAATTTGTAAACCTATCTTTAAAAGATATTACGCTTGTAATGAATTATCCTCTTTCTAGAAGATATTCTTGCTACAAGCACATTCTTTTATTTTATATTTAACACTCAAATCGTTCTTCAATCTATACTTTTATTCTGTAATGATAATAATACAGTAATTACTGCTTCTTTATTTGACGTAGTAGCTACGTAGGGAGGGAGGGCAAAGGAAGGATTTCCTGTGTCGGTGGCGGAGGGATACATTTCTACCGCTGTACGGCATCGTTGAATTCGAGGACATTTCCTATTAGCCGCGGAGTGATACGAGCTAGTAGCTTCCCATACAATTCAGTGAGAAGTCAATGTGAATCTGCAGCAAGGGGAAACATGGCGACTTCACAGCATGAGGGACACGCAAACCAGCTCGATCTTCTCATCAGAGCCGGTAACGTATGTTTTTGTACTCACAGCCTCGGTCCGGGAGCTTACGTGAACGCGCAGTTCATGTTTTTAACTTCGAGTTCTGCGTCTAGTACGCTGAGTGGTGTAGTGAAGTAATGGACGGCAATCAGGAAGTGATCACCTTGGTAGCAACCTGCATGGCGTTGCTACACTGTTTGTTAGACCCTGTTAAAGAACTACAAAATGTTCTTAGGGTCTGGCAGTCTGCATGAATACTATGTTAATTGCACGAAGCATTTTGTGCATATTGGGATAGATTGTTCTCGCCCTGATTTGTTTTAGAATAACGGTTTGTAGATCGGCTCTGCATAACCAGGAAGTGCAAAGATGTTGTGTTTCCTACGTCTTTGCCACGCTGTCTGAGTCGGAAGGACATGTGGGTTTATTTTTATTTGCTCAGATATGATTCGCACTGTTATATTTCAGCTTCTTAGACTTAGAGTTCAAGCGTGTTTTTACATTTATACGCGAGTGGCTTAGTTAGCAGATTTTTGAAATAATGTATAAATAATGTATTTTTCACAATTACACAAACTAAAAGCCAATTAACGGCTAAATAATGAATGTAATATTTTAATCGTGACACTAGTAATATACAAAATGTGTTCACTTCGCATATGAAGTACAGTGCTAAATTTGTGTTCAGTGGTTTGTGTTCTCCTTGATGGCCTGGCTCACTCACTCTTGTTTCAAGTGCGGCTTTAGCCGTCGACTACATCCGCGTCCAAAGATTGATTTTGAGTTTTTTTCCCCTGCTTAATGCGTATGTTCTTGAATACTGAGCTTTGAACACACCGCCTCGTTTTCACTTTTATTTTATATTGATTTCAAAGTATTTTTGACCCATACCGATGGCGGAAGCATTGTTTATGCGAGGGGCGGGGCGTGTCTGTGATTGACTTCACCGTTTGTCCATTAGCGTTGGCAGTGGTTTTAAACATCAGCAGCCTTCCAATCAGATTTAACTAGGGGCGGACTTTAAAGCCGAGCTTGAGCAAATAGAATGTGGGTTGGGTGTTGAGTGACAAGAGGATTTGTGAACGTCTTCGAAGAGAACTGGAGGGAAAGGATAAGGAGTGTAAACACGGAAGTCATTAGTGGCAGCACTACTTTTTGTCGGACTTGCTGCTCCTCTCGGCGCTGTTCCATTGTAATATAGTTGTTAAATAGAAATCCTTTTCCTAGTATTATCACTTAGTCCATATATTTCAACATAATACATCTTTTTTTTTTTTTTACAAAAGTCCTCTTCAATTTCTTGTGTCTAAAAAAAACCACAGCCTTGAATCATCAAATTATGGATGCAGGTCAGACCTAGCAAGAGATTTCTGACCCCACAGCTTTATCTGTTCATTATATAGCACAACTGCCTGGTTTCAGGAGCAGCTCTGCATGCCAATAGGATCTGTGCTGTGATGACCACCATCATGTCCTGTTTGCTTGTGAGAGGTGCTAAAGGAGTGGGGCAGTCTAAACATAGTTCTCTTCTCTTCCCTCGGCAGTGCCTGTTGCATCAGTAAGATAGCCAAACATGGAAAGGGCAGGGTATATCGGGATCTCATGTTTCCCATCAGTGATTGACAGCAGCAGGTGGCCTGTTTTTTTCCCTGTGGTCCCAGATGGGACATGTATCATTTCTTTTACTGCAGGCTGGGTTCCTTTATGTGAAATAAATGTTTGTGTGGTTATGTGCCGTGTCTTCCATGCAGGATAACTAACCTTAAGTTACATTGGTGAGCAGCTGTAGGTTTAGTACAGGTACTTTTGCGGTCCTCCAGCAAAAGTGTAGTGTACACATTGTCATGACATGCAGTTCAGCAAATGTTAACAGACTCTAATCTTGTGCTTATGTAATATATAAAGTCAACTTATTTGTCTGGTTTGTGATATTTCCCACTGAAATTACAGAAATAGATACCCAAAAGTAATGTAACATGTCACTAGGGGGCGACAAATAGTTAATTCATTGATTTAGATAGTAATGTTAAAAATGAGAGGATTGACAGGTAATTATAATTAGTTTTAAATAAAAGTGCATACAAGTGCACTTCACAAGATGTGCACATGATTATGCAAGTGGGGTTGCAACAAGAACAGGTGCAGAACTGTCCTATGGCAAGTTTTGTGCTTTGAATAATGGTGTGTGTGTGTGTGTGTGTGTGTTTTATTTAGTTATCGTTGTTTAATTTTAATTATTTCTTGTGTTGTTTTTCATTCAGTGGAGGCGTCTGTTCACGGCACCAGTCTCCACTGCTCTGACAAAACCATTGAGGCAGCAGAAGCCCTGCTACGAATGGATTCACCTTCCAGCCTCAGAGAGGGTCGAAGCCCAGGTACATCACACACAAAGTGTAGCGTAGTGGTAAACGAAGACACCATACAAAAAATGTTGGTATTATTGTTTCATAGTTAAATTACTAACCATCACTTGTAAAACATATGTTGCATTAACAGTTTTGTTTCTTTGTTATATTGTGCTATGGATTTTTTTGTTTCATAGTAAAGTACAAAAGTTTATGGTTGTTCAACGTACTATCCAAACTGACTGGCTAGCATTGATAGTAATAAATAAATTTTCATATTAATTTTCTTTATAATGCAGCTCGAAGCACAAAATTACAGTTTTGTGTTTCTCTTGCTTCATCTAGAAGCTTTTATTCCGACATGTGTAGCGACACCAGACTTCCTCCATGCTGCCATGCGTCCTGACATTATGGCAGAGACAGAGGTGGAGATATCAACAGAGGACTGCTGCGAGGAGGAAGATGAAATAGGAACCTTGTTGGAAGAACCAGAACCAGAACCAGAACCGGAGCACGAGCCTGTACGGAAAAGAAGAGGTACATTTGAACATAAAAAAACCAGCAATTTCCATTTGTTCGTCCCATTACAAAATTCACCCATGCATTAAATGCTAAGTAGTCTTAATTTAGGTAATTTAACTCAAAACTACCACTGAGAATTTTAGCAGAACAGAACGACTAAATAAAACTGGTAACCCCCTTTTTAAAATATTTGATTTCACAGCTGGAAGGAAGCCAAAGATACATCAGTCAACTATTTCTAACGGCTCACCAGATCTTGGGATTAAGAAGAAACCAAGAGAAGGGAAAGGTATCTGGCTAACATTTACTTAGCTAAATATAAAACTCTGATCTACCTTCATCAAACCTTTATACACACACAATTTAGCACTGTAACAACTCCTCTTTGTTTTCCAGCAGGGAGCACTACCTACCTGTGGGAGTTCTTATTGGACCTTCTCCAGGACAAGAACACCTGTCCAAGGTACATCAAGTGGACCCAGAGAGAGAAGGGCATCTTTAAACTGGTTGACTCGAAAGCGGTGTCCAAGCTGTGGGGTAAACACAAGAACAAGCCAGATATGAACTATGAGACGATGGGACGAGCACTAAGGTGAAGTAGTCTGTGTTGTTCTTAAATGTTTGTGGACATTATCATTGTTTGGATATGTGCTTTTGGAGCACAGCGACTTACGATCATGTCTTTGCAGATATTACTACCAGCGCGGCATTCTTGCTAAAGTAGAGGGACAGCGGCTGGTTTACCAGTTTAAAGAGATGCCCAAAAATATTGTGATCATCGACGATGACAAGGCAGACATGTCTTCCCCCGAGCATCTGATTGGCTCAGACACTGCAGCATCCTATGAGCGTGTTCCCCCACATTCAGACATGCTGCTCCAGTCGACCGAGCTGTCATCGTCCAAGAAGCCCAACATCCTGCGGGTCGCTAACAGAGCCAACATGGTGCATACATCTGTCACCACTGGAAGCAAGACAGCCGGAGCCGGTGCAGCAGTGTCAGCAGGTGTTCCACGGATAGTGACAGTTTCAGCACCCCCAGATGCAAACCAGGCCCAGCAGTCTCACACAGCTGTCATCTCTAATCCAACTGTGCCCAGGTTACACTCCTTCAGTTGGGCAGAGTACTGTAGCCTGTCTTCCTCATATAGTATAGACCTCTAACTCTGCTGTCTTACCCTTTATGTACAGGACAGTGCGGGTGGCTATGCAGGTGCCTGTCGTCATGACAACATCACTGGGTCAGAAAATCTCGACACTTGCTGTGCAGCAGCCGGCAGGAACAACAGGAGCAGCTGGTCACACCACCCTCCTCACTAATACTTCTGCTATTGGTGGTGCTGCAGGAAACCCCAATTCACAACAGAAGGTTTGAAAACACACTCGTGACAAGAATCTGAGTATTAGTTAAAAATTGAATGTAACTCTTACATGGTAGCACATCAGTTATCAGTTTTGGTTATAAACATGCACCTTTCTACAGGTTGTGATCCAGACCATCCCTACCATGGTCCCGGCCACAGCAGAGAATGGAGACAAGATCACTGTCCAGCTGGCTAAGATCATTACCATCCCCGCTCATCAGTTAGCTCAGTGTCAGCTCCAGACGTCCACAGGCACAAACAAGCCTAGCGGCATAAGCCTTCTTGGGAGCCCCCTGGCAGTCCGGGCACTTGCACCCGTCGGTGTTGCCCCAGGTGCGCAAGTGATGAGGCTCAATGTGCCCACACCGACACAACCACAGACCCTGGTAGTGTCACAGTCAGGCAGCCTCACCAATGGGGCGGGGGTCGTCACAGTATCTGCGGCCACTCAGACAGCGACGGCACAGCCTCACATCATTAGCGGTGTTGTTAACGGTTCAGAGCTGGTCATAGGCGTGCCAGCGAGTGGAGGAGTCACACTGGAGAAGCTGAAGTCTGCTGGAGTCCAGATCCAGGCTGTGCAGGTGCCCGTAGCAGTCCAGCAGAACCAAGTGAACCCCAAAAATGTTCACTCGCAGTGTGTGGAGGGCGAGATAGTTGCTAAACTGGACGCACCTGAGGTGACGATAAAGGGGGAAGAGCCCGAGTGCTGAAAGACACACATTTAACATTTTTCGTCTGCCACAAAGCGCTAGTTTGTACTGTTCTAAAATGATTTTTATTCTCATAATAACCAGCAGCAGTCTGTGAGACTTTAAAGACTTGCAAAGGCCTGTTTTTTTTTGGTTGTTTTTAATTTTTTTGTTTTTTTAAGTCCTCATCCTGTCTTATTTTCTTGTTATCAAGCTGGCCTCCCTCTCAACCCCAGTTGTGTACAGAGCCCCTTCAGCACAGGACACACACTTTTAGGGGGACTCATTGGAAACGGTGAAGGGACCAATGATGATCACTACATTTTATACATTCTCTGTGGATGAAAGACCTAACCTGGGGAAGTATAAAAAAAAAGATGAAACACTACAAAAATAGAGGCAAACAATTCCAACCAACCCAAAAGTGAGATCTGAAAAGCACAGCAGGGGTCTGGTGAGGCCTACGCAGAACACAATTGACAGTTTGCCCTCTGTGAAGGTTAAAACCCAGATGCTTGTTTTTTATTACTTATATCACTGTGCAGAACAAGTGTGGGTGGTGCTATAAGCAAGCGGAGCTGAAATATGCTTCAAGGAATGCTGTCAGACTAAATATGGTCATGTATACTATACAGTTCTGAAGGCAATGTTAACAAAACAGCCTTAGATTTTTTTTCATGCATTGTCTGACTTGTAATTTTTGTGTTTTGATACCTTCTACCAAGGACAGTATTATCGGAAGGAGAGGGTTTAACATTTGTATTATTGTTGTTTGTTTCTATCAGGCTGATAATGCTCATAGAGGGAAATGGAAATATCAGATTCCTTCCAGCATCTCCACAAACCAGAAAAAAAAGTGAAATAATCAATTATTTTCTCAATTCTTTTAATTTTTTGACCATTCTTTACAGCCCTACACAATCGGGCCGCAAGGAATTGTAGTGAAATGTGACTTGAGTCAACATGTGCTGCCAAAAGAATCCAAGCAGATGTTTGTAATTACTAATCAAAAATGCAGTGACCTAATTATAAGGACAGAAGTTTATGAATTTATGCAAAATAGTTGCAAAAGATGTTTAACCACTGGATCCAGGTCACTTTATTTCATGGAAAAGCAAAGGCTCAGTTTGCCAGAATAGGTTCTGCAGATTTGGCCCTCCCCCTACATTTCATAGGTTTTTTTATCTGCAAAGTGGGAAGATAAAGAAGTTTGTGTTCAGACTGAACTGTTTGTATATTCAACATTTGAAGTATATTCTATTTTGTTGTACTCTTGTTTCAAAGTGTATTAAAGTAGATTTTACTGATTATTAAAAAAAAACAAGAAACCTGACTTTTTTGTGGTGTGAGCTATTCTCCTTAAGTGTACTACCTTTTACATTGTCCCTGCATCACGATGAGTGTCTCCAGCTCATTCCTGTTAACTTGTATATTTAGGCCTTTTTTTAAATTTGAAGAAATTCGCAATACACTCAGACAGAATCCGATGTTAATGGAATGCTTGTAACTTTCATCCCATTACATCCATTCAGTGCACTACCAGCCCTTATGCTAATACATTACTCAACCTAGCGTCTTATTTTAGCCTTTGCAGAAACAGCTGGGATAACAGGCCCCACAGTAATGCAGCAGGGCAAGCACTGCATTCACTCCCTCCATCCTGCAGAGGGGGGAAGGGATCTACAATGACTCAGTGGTTCACCACTGCCTTTTTTAGGAGTCTGTTTCCTTAGATTACAAGAATAAACATTTCTTGTGCTCTGAACTGAACTGAACTCTGAAATGAGTTACTCTGAATAACATAAAATGCAAAGTGTTCTCGATTGACCTGAACTAGAAATCCAAAAGCATTCTGTATAGCTCCTTTGTAGGGCAAGTATGATTGAGGTGAAATGTTACTTTAATATACATTAACTTTACTAGAGCCTCAAGAGTCACATAAACATCAAATACTTTATTCTCACTGCAATTTGTTGGCTTTGTGGTACATTTAGTGCAGTTGCAATTTTATACATTGAGTTCAGGGAAACCTTGAGGTTTAGGTTCATGGAAGTGGACCACACTGTTGCAGTGTGCAACGCTGCAACTTCTACATCATCAGTTAATAATTACACATTTCTGCTGTTCCACTGCCTCCTGACGAACGTTTCAACTCACTCGTGGCATCCACACACCTGCTTCTGAAGTGAAGCCCGTCGGGAGCCGTCTGTAACACTTGGCTCCTCACACCACTGTTTCTTTCCGTGTCCTCACATTACTTCCTTTTCACTCCTTTGCCTTAAAGCTAAAATCACAAACCAGAGAGAGATGGTCAGAAGGATAGCTGAAGGACGGAAGCCTATTGGGTCCAATCTGTTCCTCTGTGGGCATTTCCAGCACCGCGTCCACTCTCAGTGTGTCCTTGCTGTACCAAATGTAGTCAAGAGTAGTACAGCATTCCCCTGTGGGACGGATCTTCCATGTTGTGTACTCTGGTTCAGTCAGACCGTCTTGGCTCAGCTTCTTATAGGCTGAGTCCAAACCGAGAGGCGACGTCATAAATCGGCGGTGGACCTCCTCAGCCGGGACAGCGTTGAAATCGCCACATATTAGCAGAGGAATGTCAGAGCTGGTCTCCCCCGTGGATCCACCGCAGTGTTTCTGGACCAGAGTCTGCAGGTGTCGCAGCAGGTCAGAGCCCTGGGCACTGCGGAGCCACTCCCAGCCGGACCGAGCCTTCAGGTGGGTCACGGCCACGCACAGGAACCGCTCCGTGCTGCAGCAGCGGAGCACCATCACCACAGCAACCTGCGGCGAGACAGCGGTGTGTTACGGGTGCTTGTGTTCGTGTGGCTTCGTCTGGGGGGAGTGAAATTTACCCCACCTGATTGGTTGGAACCCTCATGGCGGAGAGTTGTATGTTCGCGCTGTCCAGGAGCTCGAAGCGCGACTGATCGAAGAAAAGTGCGCAGCCGTCGGGCCCGTTGTTGCCCTCCACATCCAAACACGGGGACCACGGTTTAGGGAAGAAGTTGCTGCTGTAGCCCAGGTTTACGAGGACCGGGTGGAGGGTGTCGTAATAGTGATCGACCTCCTGCAGACACAGGATATGAGGTCGGTAGGTGAGGATCTCCTCTAGAATGAGGTACTTCCTGCGGGACCAGCTGAGAGCCTCCAGGGGACAATGGACAAAACTGTCAAGTCCCTCACCCAGAGCTGTGAGACGGGAGAAACACATTTTAAATTCATCAGCACTCAACAACACTCCACAGTCTGTGTCAAGTCTTTGATCAAACTACTGTGTTGCTACAATTGTAATGTTCACATACGTAACAGGCTGAACTTTTCTACTGATGATGAGCACCACTAAACTGTGGCTGGTGTGTGGGTGCCGTACCTTGGGCCAGTATATTCCACTGCATCACTCTGATGGGGTTGCGGTCGCCGTCGCTCAGGTGAATGAATTTCCTGGGGAAGCGGGGCGGCCTCTCCTTGAGGGCCTCATCACACTGTCGAAGCAGCTGTGCTGGATCGGGAGGACACACAGGGGAGCCCTTCAGTGCCTGTGGACCACACAGATAACACACCTGACATTTATTCCACTTGGGAGGCAGATGCGTATCTGCCACGCTATAAGAGTGTGTATCACCTGGCAGAAGTCTGGATCCAGAATTGTGTCTGCAGGCTGATGACACTCCAGGGTAGACGGAGAAAGGGGGAGGGGAGAGCTGCCGTTGAGGGTCTGTGCCAGAGCGCTGTACAGCCTGGTGGCCCCTCCACCCATCGGACACACTGATGAAAAGGCGAAAGGGTTGTTTTTCACAGATGCCTTAATGGTGTTTGCTGACCTTCTACTCAGCAGCCGACTAAAATGGAGCAGTTTCACGTTTTGAACGGTGTGTCTCAGCTCACAATGATTTGTTGGGGGAGGGTGCTTATACTTATTTCATACTAATGAATATTGGACTTCGGTATCTCAATAAGGGGTCTGTATGTTTTCATGCCAACAAGCCCTGTACATTGTCCACACTGCCCTTCTCAAAGTGTGTATTTCCAGCCCCTGGTGGAAAATGCTGTTTTAGGAGACCGACGCACCTAAGGTTGATCTCCACACCTGTTTCTGGAAGCAAGCATGACATCATAGGGGTCACAGGTCACAGCATCCAGCTTGTTGTTGTATGGCCAAAGCTAGCAGCTAATGATGCGCTAATGGCCCATTAACGGCTGGCAATGAATGGACCTCATGGTTGTAGCTGGAGAGTGTGACACCTTAGAGGACCTGAGCCCACACAGCACCCTGTAACACGGCAGTGGCTGCTTAGTTTAGCTCTGCGTGGTGTGTAATCATGAACCACAGAGTCATATAAATGTACCAAAATGTCTAAAAAGTGGATTTTGAATGTGCTGGCACCTGTTTAGCATGTTCTTTGATCACAGCTCTGCTGTGTGGATGCTCGAGAAGCAGCATTTGGAAATAAAAGAATTAAAGATGCACAGTGTAAAATCAGTAACACGATCCCTGATTAAAATAAAACATTCATGTAGCTGCAGCTTTAAACGACATAATTAAAGTTTCATGCTGCTGCATGATCAGGTACTATCAGGCATTATCCTGCTTTCTCATGAAGCTTGAGAGGAGGTCAACTTTCCATTTTAAATGACAGGATTAACTCTGTAGAGGTCACTCTGTTGTTAATTAGTGGTGTCACATTTAAATGCACACACTCACCATCTGGTGCTCCACTCAGTGACTCCATAAGTATTTAATGTGCTGCCTGTTTGTTTATGAGAGCTCTATGAACTGCAGCAGGCCAAACCAAAGTGGGTCAAGTTGACTCTGCTCAGAAGGCTTGAGCAAGACAGGCCTTCCAAAATGTTACAAACAGTTATGGTAACACACAAAACACAAGTTATTTAAAAGACTAAAACCTCAGTTTTTGTGTTATTTATTTACTCTTGTTTACTTATTGCTGCTGTGAATATTAATAAGCAATTTCTCCTGGTTTCCTCTAGACCAGAACTATATGACTATAAATGGACATTTGCCTCTTTACTATTAAAACCACTTCAGTGCGCGTGTGAAAAAAAACGGGAAGCAGGTTACACATGGAGATCACTATAAACACTATAGGTGTCCATATTCATACACATTCTTACATAGCATAGACTGGCCCACTGTCACAGCTTCCATCACTGATCTAGAACCAACCAAAACCAACCAATCATCCACACACACACACACACACACACACACACACACACACACACACACACACACACACACACACACACACACACACACACACACACACACACACACACACACACACACACACACACACACACACAGAATATGTTTCTTACCTATAGTCTCCATCTCCGTCCACAACTATGCCCCACCTGCACTGCAATAAAATCTCTTCAACTCCTCCTTTCAGACACCACTGCCACTAACAAACACTGGACTGTACGTTACTCAGCGTATTTCTGCTTCCTGGCTAGGCTAAAATGTCACTGCAACAGGAGACTGACAAATGTGTCTCCTTGTAAACACAGACATCTGATTTCTCACCGCTCGCTGCTTCTGAATAAAGCTCAGACCCGGAGGGGGGTGGGGGGAGCACATACGTCATCAGGCCAAATAGAGTATTACAAGTCATGTGCCGGTGAGAGAGAGCGAGAGGGAGATACTGTACAGTGTGCACAGGGTCACATCCGACTGATTCATAATCTCATGGACAAAATACAAAAAAAAGGGTTGAAAGCAATCTCTATGTGAACCTCAGAGAGACGTTAATGATTTCTAACATCTGCAGAACACAACAGCACAATGACGGCATGACTGACCCAATGTACTGACGGTGAGTGGGTGTATGTTGCAATTATTTCTTTCTCAAGTGTAACAACACCTAGGTCACTGTGAGTACACTTTGTAACTGTGCCCACTATTGCTTTCAACACAGCACGCTGTACTTATCTGAAGGGATAACGGATACATTTAAATAAAGCTATTCATCAGACTGTTATGATATGATACAGTGACTTCTGATTGTCAGACTGTAGTTTATATTAAAAAGTCTCAAGATGATACGATGAGGTCTATACACACACAGCACAGGAAGTGGTTGAATTTTCCACTCTCGCAAGGTGACAGACACAGAAGTCAGATTGTGCAGGTCTCAGCAAATTTAATTTTAATTGTTATAGCACCAGTCCAGCAAGGGACTAAAGTGCAGGATGTCTTCAGCGCAAATGTATGAAGGCAGAGAACCTGTGTAGGTGGCTCTGAAGGTGGTGTGAGCCTGTGATCAACCACTTGTGGTTCCAGGCTGAACAGATTACAACAGAGGAGAGATCCTGTGCGGTATGAGTGGGAGTTGTGTCACTCCGTCCTTCAGAGCCCTTCTGACATTTCCACATGGAGGAGCAGCTGCCTTGGTGCATTACAATGGGCGTGGGACGATTCTGTATGTGTGCGTTTGTTGTTGAACTTTTAAACTTGTAACAGCTGAATCGTCTGGTAATTTTTTTTCCATCAACTAAATCTCTTGTACACTGTGTCTTAATATGTAGTAGACTTAAGATTCAATCCAGTCCCCGATCTTAATGTCCCACATGTGCCACCACTAACAATCAAAACACAGCATAGGAACCTGCTATCACTACTACTACTGCCATGTTATGTTAGATCATACTTTCCAACTGGGTGTCTGGATGTGGCTACGATCTTGATTTTCTTCAAGATGGATCAAAGGGCAGCAGTGTTTCCTACATATAGACATTACATAAGAGGATATTTGGCCACTGTCATACTGTTAAATCACAGTAAATGCCTATCACAATCAGTTAGAGATTACAGATACAGATGATCATACACCTATTTAGTTTCTCTTTAGTTTCTTTGTACCTACACTGGAGAAAACAACATAGGTTTTTGGCTGAGCAGTTAACACTGTCTGAACTTTGAAGTGTAAGTACTAAAAATATCGCGTTTCACAAAAGCTGTGTGTCAACTAAACATCAGTGTGTTGTAAAGTTGAGAGATGTGGTTTTGTACTGGTTGTAAAGTTAAGCACATTTCTTCAGAAGACCCGCCTTAGGGCTAAAATCATTAGAAACTAATGTCAATCCTTTATAACAATGACAGATCAGCAACAAACGGCTGAATGTCTGACAATAAATGATAATCATAAAGAATATCTTCACATGTCAACAACAACATGTACTGATGAGCAACTGTGTTTGTGATATAACACCTCACAAAAGAACACAGTGTTTTGAAATCAGCACAAAACAGAACACTCATAAAAAACCATGACCACAAATCTACTGACTAAAGCCCCAGAGCAAGGTCTACTTCATGTTCATGGCACTTACCTTCTTCAGTGGACTCAACTGAGGATTTATCTGCAGATCCACATGGGCAGCGCTTCTGTTTATACTCAGACGCCAGGAATGCGTGTGTGTGTGCTTCTGCTCAGAGTGAAGTAGCAGCAGCTGCTTGTCTGACCCTGCAACTGAAGGGCAAGGTCACAGCAGGGAGAAGCCTTGCCCCCTCTGCCATCTGCTGGTCGGAACCCAGCCGGAAACAAGTGGGCTTCAGGCAAAGCAATGCAGCAAGTCTGGAGGGAGAAAAAACAAACACACACTCACTCACTTCAGACAAAAGTATTGATTATTAATACAACAATGAAAGAATGAAACACCAGCTCAAAGCATTGACTTACCTTGGACCAGTTTGACAGCCAGGGCTCTGTCACGCTGGAGTTTATTGTTTGCTCAACAATAATTGAATTACATTAAACTGTATGACATATAAAAGAGCTCAAGAAAGTGCGCACCTCTAAACATAAACCACAGACCAGTCAAATGGAGCCACCTACAGAGATGTATTACATCCATTACTTCTACTGGTATCTTCCGTCAAAAGGTGATTTTATTGAGTTGTAAAATATGTAAGAACCAAAACCATGCATGTAAAAATAAAGTGTACTAAAACTACTATTATGTATATTATACTGTTACTGTGTCAGTAGGTCAGTGCTTTTTAACTCATCAAACCTCAAAATTGAATCTCATCAGTGTCTAATATTTGCGCATTTAAATGTCCTCTTCTCTTGATGCTCTTGATTTGAGCTTTTTGAAAGTGGTCACACGTCCGCAAACATTCCTGTCTATGTGATGCTGAGTCATTGTTATCAGCTCAGCTGTGCTGGACTACATTTGTTTTGTCTCCCAGCCGCTTGCTGAACTCCAACATCTGTTGGTGGAGGAGCGAGCTGACGTCTCCCAGCTGTTGTCTTCTGGTCTTCAGATGACTCAGCAAAGCGCTCGCGGAGGTCAACGCCGCGCCACTGCTCCTCTGATAGCGCTGAGTCAGCAGTAAATCCTCCTCCCAGGCTTCCCGTAGACGCTCACGCGAGGCCGCTGTGTCCCGGTCGCACTCGTGGACCTCCTGCCGGTACCGGTCCCTGTCCAGCCTGGCTCTGCCGACGTCCTCCGTCATCCGCCGCACACAGAGGTGCAGCCGGCTGTTCTCCACGCTCACCTGCTCCAGTTTCACTCTGTCGTCGTAGACGCTGATCTCCACAGCTCTCAGCTCGGTGGCCTGTCTTTTGAGCACGTCCATGTGACTCGCCTGGAGGTCTTCCAGTTCAGCCTTCATCTGTTCTCTGGGCTGAAGCAACGTGCTGGTTTCCGCTTTGAGCCGCTGGATCGACAGGTCCACCTGGGACCTCTTGGAGCCCAGCTCGGAGTGCAGCGCTTCGAGCCTGCGGTACCTGCTCTGCCTCTCGCTCATTCTGGCCTCCACCTCCTTCAGCAGCTCCTCTTGCTGCTCCACATCCTTTTGGTTCTCCTCGTTGCTTGACACCAGGACCTCTATCTTGGCAGCGCACTGTTCTATCTCCTGGTGCTGCTCCGACTCCACGCGCCTGTACTTCACCTCAGACTGGGTGACTTGGCTCATCAGCAGTTTAGCATCCGCACTCTCGGGGCGACACTGCAGGAGTGCGGCCTCCTCCTGCTGCAGCTCCATGTATCTTCTCCTGATGCCGGCGAGGTCAAAGGTCATCGACGTCACATACTCTTCATGCTTTATGTTGGCCTCCTCCAGAAGTCTACTTAGCCGCCTCCTCTCCTCCTCTACATAACTGACGTTCTTCTTCTCTGCATCTATGTCGCTGCACAACGCTTCCCGGCTGCTGTCAAACACTCGCTTGTGGATCAATCCAGCTTCCAGCAGTTCTCTAATCTGCTTTTCCATCTCTTTGATCTCATGGCTGTGTTCGACTACAGAGGAAATGCACTGCTCCAGCTGCTGCTTGGACTGCAGCAGCTTCTGTGACGTGTAGAAATGCTTCGCCTTCACCTTGTTTTCCTTATCATGCTGCCGCTTGAAGATCTCGCTGATCTGAGCCTGGGACTCCATCAGGGGCAGACCCGTCGCTCGGCCCTTGTCTATTTTGCGTTCCTCTGTGGCAATGTCTTCCTCAAGCTGCTGGAAGGCAGAGTTAAAGGCTTCTTCCATCTCACACAAGCGTCTCCTCACTGCTTCACTCTGCTGCCTCAAGTCTCGGTGCCTTTGAGCCTCGCCTTTTAGCTTTTTCTCTAACTGCCACCGACATGCCGTCAGTCTTTTCACACTGCTCTCCTGTCTGGCCACCTCGACCATGAGCTTCCCCAGATGATTACACACTTCTTGCTTCTGGTCAGCGACCCCTTCGAGCTCTTTTCGGATAAAATCGATCGCCTGCTTCTGCTGCTGAATTTTAACGTCAGTCTCACGCGCTTCTTCGGACAAGTTGCGTTTCTTCATTGTGAACTCCTCTCTCTGCAGCGCAGTTTCCTGCTGTAGTGTTGTTGTGTGCTGCTCTGCAGAAGCGATGCGTGACTTCAGCTCCTCTATCCGCGCCAGTGTCTCATCCAGCCGCGTTTGCAAGCTATATTTTAAGGTGATTTGATCGTTCAGAACAGAAATGACCTCCTGGTGGTCAGCCTTCACCTGTTCACGTTCAGGATACAATGCTTCATTTCTGTATAGGAAAGCTTCCTGCTTTTTCACAGCAGCTTCTTGTAACTGGGAGACAGAGCTGAGCTCTGTCTGCAGCTTCTCTATCTCTTCAGCATTAGACGCTCGGGCTGCTGCGACGTCAGCCTCGATTTCCTCTCTCAGTCGTTCACGGAAATTATTGATCTGGTGCCTCAGCTTGCTGTTCTCTATTGTCTTCACCTCTAAATGTTCATGGGCAGCGCGGCGGTCTGTCTCCAGCTTAGTGATGGCTGCAGCTATTGTAGTGAGATGGAGGCAGGTGTCAGGTCCGAACGGCAGCGCCTCCTCTTTCAGTTCCTTATCCAGCTCTCTTAAATGCTCCAGAGCCACCACGACGGCCGGGAAGTCGGGCACCAAACAAGAAGCCATTTTCTGTGCGTTTTCTTTTAAGTCTGCGTGTTTCCTTTGCTCTTTATATAGCTGCTTAAAGCGTTTGTTTCTGCCATCGATGACTTGAGTGAGTGGGGTCTCTATGACAACAGCTACCTCCCCACGAAGGAGGCAGCATGCTACGGAAGCCCGTTGAGGTCACAATGTTTTTGGCGAAGGCTAGCACCGAGCTAACCGCTAACCCTGAAACTGAGCCTGCTACTAAAGTGTGATAAAAACGAGCCAATGCGACTTCAACACTACCACGATGCAGATACACGTTGTGACGATTTCCTACCTGAATTCTAAAGCAGCTCCAGAGCCGACGTGTGGGATTGGCATCTGCTTACTGAGATGTGTGTAAGAGCTGAAGTCATACGTGCCTGACATCACAGCCAAACACCAAACTGTGGGTGTCAGTCCGTCATCCGCGAGTTGCCAGACCTGAAGGCTTCACGTCTGTTGAAATGTAATAAAAGACGAAATCAGCAGCAGAGATCGAATGCACCATAATATAATTTTTTTTTATTAAATGCACCCTTGAATAGCATTCACAGATGACATTTTATGTTGTATAAAAATGACTGTTCAAAATAAGAAGGCTGATTATTTGTTACAATTCATGGTAATTTGATTTTTAAAAATTATATAGCAAATGTAAGGGCGATTTAACAAATCAGAATAATAAACCTAGATTTCAACAAAAAAAATTAATGCAATTCTAATATATTTGAAAAGACATGTGTAATCGTTACACAGCACTAATTGTATTTAATGAAAAAAGAAATGCCTGCTATAAATGGAATATAAAAAGAAAAGCCACAAAACATATGTAATATATAACAATATTTTATTTATTTTTATATTTTTATGTTCTACTACTTGGAGTATGCAGATCATAAAGTATACGTTTATGCGCGTCTATAACCAAAACAACCTGGCAACCTTGAGCCGTCGCAGTGTTTTTTCGTTTGTCCATTTAGAAACACGTAAAGCATAGAAATTGAGTACATAGAGTGGGGTTGTAATACATATTGGGTTGACATAAAATCAAATGATTTTTAAGAGACATTTTGTTGTGGCGGTGAAGCCAAATGTCAAAACAAATCCGAGCGATTTCATAAAAATATTGTCTCGTTTGTCGCGAGGAGAACTCGCGAGACTTCTCCCAAGTCTCCTTGCAGCGCTGCAGCCAGCGCGAACCTGCAGAAGAGCAGAGGCGGAGCAAAGGCATGGACCTCGTCTCTAAACCAGGAGGCAAATCCATCGTGTGGGTGTCCTTCGGTTTTAAAGCTGATGAGAACGGACAGCCTTTGAACCCTGGACAAGCCGTTTGTCGTCTGTGTCGAAAAACCATATTGTCAAAAGGTGGAAGCACCACGAATTTGAGAAATCACCTGAAAGTTCGGCATCGCGTAGATTTACTTGAAGCTTCTTCGTCCACGACCCCCGAATCCTTGTATGAGACTCAAGGTGAGTTCCTCACAAAGTCACGCTTCAAGAAGAGTATATGCAAAATGTGCAAAGGTTTACGGCATTATCCCTCCGAAAATAAATTATCCTCGTGGCTTTTTTGCCACGCACAATAGTTTTACTATTAGAAGTACCGTTTTTTTAACAAATGTTTTTTGTCCCCAAAACTAAATAGTGGGAGGTTGGGGTTTGGTGGTGATTAGAGTCTTGGATATGTCAGCTTAACACATTGGTTGTATTAGTTTTTCGGGATCTTTACCGTTGTATGATCAGCCTACAATGGGAAAGTGGTTGAATCTGGTGGAATACAGGCAAAATGTAAAATTTCACTACTTTTCTTCAAGATGAAATCCTGATATTACAGAATAAATAGTTTTATAGTTTAATTGCAGGGAGATTAAAAAAACATTGAGGGAGTATCTGGCTCTGCATAAAAATACTATGCAGTCAGACCAATTTTGGTGTTGATGTTTTATATATCCAACACTAATTACCACCAAAAATCCTTTTCTCCTTTTACTTATTATGTGGAAAAAATAGTTACAATAGTAAAAAAATATAAATAGTGTACTTCTAATAGTTAAACTGACATTTAAAGGGTTAATATCGTGGAAGTAATTACATGCTTGGTAGTTCTGGGCACGTCTAAAGTTGTTTAAGTGCAAAAATGCCTGAGGGACGTACAACGGTAAAGAATGAGAAGGCCTTTAATAGTCCCACGATGGGGAAATTTCATCTCACAACAGTCCTTAGCTCTCACAAATAGTGGCCTGCTTGTGAGGTTGTCCATCATCCACTCTGTAAGAGGGAGGTCCACACCAGCCCCCTCCAGTTTGTGTTTAAGAATGGAACACTGGATGATGCTGAAGGCACTGGAGAAATCAAAGAAGATGATCCTCACAGATCACGTCCAGGTGAGAAAGAGCTTGATGTATGAGGAGGAGGAGGAGGACAGCATCCTCTACTCCTATGCCGTGTCGGTGGGGGAACTGCAGCGGGTGAACCAGAACCAGTCTCTCCAGTGTCTTCATCGGGTGTGATGTCAGAGCCACTGGTCTGAAGCTGCTGAGGTCTTTGGCGTACGGTGTCTTGGGTACTGGTACCAGGCATCCAGAGCCGTGGTACCACCCTCAGCTTGAGGCTCAGGTTGAGGACATGCTCCATAACGCCACACAGATCACCTGCTGAGGACTTCAGGAGTCTGGAGCTGATGCCGTCTGGTCCAGCTGATTTCCTGGCCTTGATCTTCCTGAGCTCTTTTCTCACCTGGGTGCTGGAGAAGGACAGGGGTTGAAGGAGTGTCTCAGTATCAGGGTGGTGTGAAGTGGAGGAGTGTTGCTGGTACTGCAGGGCTGATGGAGCCGGGCTTTGTGTAAAGGTGTGAGGGACTGTGGGGGGTGGTCCAGGTGTCAGACAGTGTGGAAGCAGCTGCTAGGTGGAGGGGGGTCTGCTTGGTCAAACCTATTAAAGTATGAGTTCAGCTCATTGACCCAGCTCAGGTCCCCCTCAGCCTGTGGGTGTGGTGTTTTGAAGCCAGAGATAGTTTTCAGGCTCCTCCACACCTCACTCACATTGTTCTGCTGCAGCTGCTCCTCCATCTTCCTCCTGTAGCTGGACTTCCCCTCACGGATTTTCCTCCTCAGCTCCTCCCTGTCCCCTGATTCAAACGCTCTCCTCTTCTCCTTTAACAGAGCTTTAATATCAGGGGTGACCCACGGCTTGGTGTTGGTGAAACACCGTACAAACCTGGAGGGAACCGTGTTTTCCCAGCCAAAAATGATGTAGCCTGTTACACAGTCTGTGATTGCATTAATGTCCTCCCCATGTGGGTCACAGAGCTCCGTGTTAAAGCAGTCCCTGAGAGCCTCCTCGCTCTCAGCCTCTTCACTGTACGGGCACCACCGGCTGCCTGTGTACTACAGGTTTATACACAGGCAGGAGATGCAGGATGCAGGTCAGCTCTGCCCAGTGGTGGGAGGGATTATGCACTCTAGACCTCCTTGGTGTTGGCGTAGAATAAGTCTAGTGTTTTATTGTCTCTGGTGGGGCAGGTCGCATACTGGGTGTATCTTGGCAGAGCAGCTAAAGGAGGTGCATGGTTGAAGTCCCCAGAAATAAGGAAGAGGGGCTGTGGGTGCTGTGTCTGCAGCTGGTGATTGTTTTTTTTTCTGGTATTGAACAAATTTCAATGAAACCAACGCTTCTGCATTTGCTACAAATAATGCTTGCATAACAAGCATGTAGTTGTGGATTCACTATCGTGTTGTATAATACTAATATAATAATACTCAAATTCCTAAAACAACAAACATGGTAAAAATGTCTTAAGGAAGGCAGTACTGATAATAAAACATCCAACATTATCTAATTTTATTTCCTAGCTTTCTGTTTGAATCATGAAGAATTCTTGGACAAAGTTCCGCTTCTCCAGGATTCTTCCAATCAGAATTACATCCCAGATGCGGCGCAGCCACCAGGGGATCCGTGGCTGCAAGGTGGACCATCCCGAGCTGTCCTGTCACTGCCTTTGTGCCTGCGCCTGTGTGGAAACATCGACTCTGGAATGTCCGAACCATCCAGTGGAGAGTCAATGGGGGAGATGAAACTATACGCCAATTGTCACCTCCAGCAAGGCGTCACTTTTGGACCCTTTGTAGGAGAACTGTGCAGGGGACAGATGCCAACCAATCTCAAATATTCCTGGGCTGTAAGTAGACCACTTTGTGTAAACTCAGGTTTTTTTTTTACAAGTAATCAGTATGAACTGCAAAATATTAATATTGAACTGATAGAAGAGCAGATCAAAATATCGCTGACACACTTCTATCTCTAGATTAGAGAAGATGCTGCTTTCATCTATGTTGATGCTTCTGATGAAAATAAATCCACCTGGATGAGGTGGGTAGTTCAAATTTTAGTAACGTGTCCCTTCAAATTACATTTTTTTCACTTTGTGTGTTTTAATGCTACCTGACTTTTAGTCAAGTTGATTTAATTAGTTAATTTGGATTAACACTCACATTTGTGAGTCACACTCCCAGAGCCCAACAGCACCTTTCTCTGGTCAGACCACAGCCAGTCGCAGAGCCCCATGCCTGTCATCACTGACGTGTCAACAATTTCCCACACGAATGCCTCTTACGACTCAGGTGAGCCCGACCCAACTGGTCGACCGCTTGACCAGAACAAGAGGTGAGGTGAAAGAGGTGAACTGTGCTGGGGAAGCAGCAGACCTCCAAAAGCACTTGGCGAACAAACATCACATCAGACCACGTGACAGCAACAAGGATCAATGTGTAGGTGAGTACGTCTGGCCACTGCTTCATACTAATGTACAAATTGTTCTGCTCTGTTCTCTGCAAATAAATTTAGCTACCAAGAAGGCTATTCATTGTGATGGATGTTTTCAATTGGAAGTTTGTGAAATAACACTTATTATAAAGTGGTGAAACTCAAGGATTTACCTTATTTAACCGAGGTTTAACCATCTGGCATGACAAAATGTCTACACTGTATTTAATAAATGTGTTAAAAGCTTAAATGTGTTGACTCTCCCTCAGAAATGAAAGAATTGTCAATTTCTCAACAGGTCAGGGACGCTCTCGGCCACCGATGGTTACAAGCGGTCTGTCTGCTTAAATGACAGATGCCATCACAAGCTTTTTGATCACAGATCTCCAGCCCCCTGCTATAGTTGGAGGGGGGGGGGGGGCTTCAAACAACTGATCCATACACTCAAGCCCTCCTGCAAGGAGCTGCCATCACCCTTCCTGCTGGAGGACCTCCTGAAAGAACAACACAGCAAAGGCAAAATGAACTTGGCTCAACTGCTGAGGATGAAAACGGGAAACAAAGAGAAAGTATATGACCACGCTGCTCCCCTCGAGTTTGAGCCCAGGGTACGCGGGCAACCTTCCAGTCACGGCAGGGAAGTTCCTCACTTTGTCACTTTAAGTGTGGACATTTGGTTTCACAGTGGGCAGGGCAACACTCAACGGTACCTCACACTATGGGCACACTACATAGACCGCAATTTTAGCTTTCATAATCTTGCCCGAGGAACACAAAGGCTGAGATGGAGTGGAGTGAGACATTGCAGCCTTCGGTTGGTGGAGGCCCAAGTGAAAGCCATGGCACAGGAATGGGGAATTTCTCAGCCTAATCTGCTCTTGTTTGGAGGGGAAGGAAGGAAAAAGATCAGGCTGGTGCCAACAGAGAAAGATGCCGAGGCAGGATGCGTCTCTCCTCCAAACTCAACAACGTTTCTGGAGACGGAGGACTCCCCTGATGAACCATCTTGCTGGGAGCATGTCCATTCTAACGAAGAACTGCAGACAGTGCCGTGTTTCTTCAGCGCTTTGCAGAGCTGCATTGAAGAAGTTATGTCACATAATGTAATTTCCAAAACGCTTAACCAGTTCCACAGTTTTCTCTCAAGCCTGCTCCATCCACCAGCTCAAAGCAAAAGCTCATATCAGCATCTCGCCCAGAGCCGCTTGCAGACTTTGACGAGAGAAGAACAGACGGACCTGAGTTCATGGGCTCATAGTCGACCAACCTGAAATAAGCTGTACCCCTTAGCATACTCATCAAACATAAAAGCCTTTTCTGTGATATAATAAAAGAGATCAAGGAGGAGGATTTGTCCGAAGACAGCAGTCCTTCAGACTCAAGTTTGTCTTTGTGCTCTCAAACAAACTCCACCATCTCAACAAGCATCTTCTCCTTACATTCTGAATGGAAGGTTCTGGAGGAGCTGTGTTTGGTCCTCAAACCTCTGCATGTCGCCTGTCAAACTCTTGCCAAAGAAGCCTTTCTCCGTCTGTCTCTAATTAAACCTATTCCACTGGACTGCTGTCTCGCCATCTCATCACCCGACCAGAAGATTCATCATCAGTTCTGAAGGAGGTAAAAAGGATGGTGAGGCGGAGCTTGGCCAACTGCTACGACAACCCCGCGGTCAACAGAGCTCTCTGTGTGGCGTGCTCCCTCGACCCCCAGTTCCACGGCCTGGGATTCATGGAGGAGAAGGTGGGTGAAGTTAAAATGTCTGAAACAACAAACAACATAAGACAGAAAGAAACTAACAATAAGGTAAAACAGATGTTTTTACTTTAAAAGATGCTGAAGATTTGTACCTATCCTCTTTAGATGCTAATATTTCCTTCAAGATGAATTGTGATTACTTGAAACTTTTTAAATTGCAATTAGCCCAAGTTATTATTTTTGCAGTTCTTGGGTTTTTATGAAGAAAATTATCAGTTGTTGTACAAGCTGTACAAGTTTTTGGACAGGCATTAGCAAGTGGTTTAAGTGTGCTAACATGCAAGCACTGGACTGTTGTTTAGGAATCAAGGAAATTCCCCTTTTAGCCCCACAATGGGCCCATCCCATGAGCGGCGCTCGGGGAGCGAGTGTGCAGTGACCCAGGGACCCACCTGGGTGCTCCCTTTCCTGTACTAATAGAACTGTTTATTTATGTGTTTTCTAGGAACAGGTAGCCACTTTTGATTGGCTTAAGAAAGAAGCCATCAGAATTGTCAAGGAAGATAGGAGGAGGCAAAGCAAAAAGCATTAGCCGATTAAGAGGAGCCCCTCCCCTGGGTCACCAGAATCAGAGGGCAACCATCTGCGGAGGAGCAAACGCATCAAAGAATCAGGCCCAATCAACTTCAGAAAGATCGCAGATGAAGTCGAGGGCGATGTAGGAGAGGCCAAGGGTATGGAGTTCCTGCTGGGAGATCTGTTCTGCTCTGCCCCCAGAGTACACAAAGCTCCATAGAGGACTCTGTAGACGTGGAGATGACTGTCTTTAGAGCTGACAAAGGGGCTTGACTGGGAGTGAATCCCCTGCAGTGGTGGAGGACAAAAGCAGTACAGTTTCTGCTATTGGCCGACGTGGCACGTGCCCACCTGGCTGCCCCTGCCGTGGCAGGTCATGTAGCACAGGACTACGCTCAGGATAGAATGGACACTGTGTACCGGCAAAGAGATAACATCCCCTCAGAAAGTTTGGATGCACTCCTGTTTTTATACCACAACAGCATGGCAACTACCAAGAGCCTTCCTACGGCTGTTAGGACAGATGACAGGAACGGTGGGGTTGATAAGGTCCCATAAGCACAACAATCCGCTTCACATTTAAAGCATAAAACAAGGGCTCAACAGCAAAATAGATTACCTTTTACTGCAATCAGTACAAATGTATGGAGCTTTGTATGGTTTTGCATTTATGAACGACAATGGGTTTAAAATGAACCACTCCATTTGTAGTTGAAGTGTAGTACTTTGCAGAGTAAAATGTCTCTAAAACATATTTGACTGAAAAGTTTATTGACGATTGAATTGAATTTATTGAATCAAATTTTCTAAATATTTCAGCCTTTAAGTAATTATATATTTTATTTTATTTTTATTTTCAATTTGAATTTTTAAGAATGATATGTATAGAACTGAACTGAAGCCTGAAAACCGTACCCCATATTGGTAGTATGTAAAAAACACCATCTGTGGCCTTGCTTTTGCAGAGAGAAAAATCTGAATTTTAGAATAAATATAAGGATCTGATTAGCTCATTGTTGGTTTTGGTTGTCATAGAAGAAGAATCTCTGGAAGCTCAAAAAATACTTGCTTAGAATAAACACACAATTTTAGACAAGGAATGTTAATTTTTCACGCACACTGCTGTAATTGAATGTGTCCAGCTACTTACAGAATTTTTTTCAGCACCACAATATACCCTTTTTTACAGCTTTTTTTTCATTGTTCTGTATTTTTTATACTTTGTAATAAAGGAAGTATACTTTTATTTTTATATTCCTTATCATTATCACCACTATTCCAACGAGTTTACATTGTTTTTACAAAAATTTGCGTAACAACCTTAAGAGATATGGAGCCTTCCAGTACTTCACAGGAGATAGATTCTGCCTCAAATGACACCTTATCAATCGATAATCTATAAATAGACTTTTTGATTTGTTTAAATAAATACTCTGTACTTGTGTAAGGATTATGTGGAGCTCCGTACCTTGCATATTTGAATAGCAGGAGCCAGGGATTCAACTGCTGCCCCCTCCAAGATTGGTGGATGGCTTTTATGACAACTGAGTTTGCCCAATAACATTTTAATATTTTATTAGGCTTTACAAAAAACAATAGAAATACCAGTGCACTTACAAAACGAGACAATAGGTGAATGATACAAAATTTGGTCATTTAAAAATGAACAGCAACAGATAAAAGCATTTCATAACTTGGCTTCAGCCAGTATGTAACCTCCAGTGGCCTCACACTGGGAGCTGTCTAGCCTGGTGCGTTCAAGTTTCCTGCAGTAGATGAAGACGTAGATGGGATGGATAAAGACCAGCAGAGTGAGGAGAGTCAGTGCAATGTCCACCTGGAACAGATGAACACATCATTAGTTGGTCTGACATCAGTTACACTGTTAGATGACTTCAGTTCTGTGTCCTTCACAAGGACATTTTATTCATCTGTGCATTATAATTATTTTTAGGATCATACAAGTAAGGGGTCTCCCCCTAAGGGTCCGTTGACCAGGGCAAAGCAGGGGTACTGCAGCAAAGAGATGACAGCAGACACAGACATCACCAGGCCGTAAAGCTTCCCAAAGTGACAGGCTGGAAACCTACGCAAGGAAAGAGAGACCGAACGTCTGTCAAATTTACTGACATTTTTATTAAATGTGTACTTTATATTACAAATTAACTGTTCAAGAATGTAATGCAGTCTGGTGGAGTGTTCCAGCTGTCTCTGAAACTCACGCAATGCTAATGAAGGCTGCATTTCCACCATAGAGGAAAGAGCGATTGAGGACTTGCAGGACAAAGGTGAAATACTGCAGAGGGAGCACAGGGATGGAGGCGCAGACAGAGAACATCAGGCACATGAGGGACGTCAGGAGCAGAGAGAGGATGGAGGAGCGCAGGTCCGCCTCACGGTCACTCACCCCTACAGGACGCAAAGGGTTAACAACAGCCAAGTGCTGTGTTCACACGGCGCTATAAAAACTGGTTAATGGAACTACCAGGAGCCAGAGGCTTCCCCTTGTGTCTGTCCATGATGAGTCCGTTCCAGGGCGCACACAGCACTCCACACAGCTGGGTCAGCGCGAAGGCGTTGGTGTACTGACTCACTGGGGGAGGAAGAGGTTACGGTTGGATGATGAACAGAAGAAAAGAGCACCTATGCAGTGGGGATGCGTGAGAGTTACCCTGGTCTGGGTCACTGTTGGCCAGTCGGTTGAGCGTAGGGTTCAGTGTGCCAATGAAGAGGTAGTGTCGCAGCTGCATTATGGACAACCAGAGCAGGTGCCACAAGAAGAACCAGGACAGCACACAGCTCTGGAAGCTCATCTCTGGACACACGAAAAGCCAGACCTGGCCTGA
The DNA here is from genome assembly GCF_900634795.4 of Betta splendens. NCBI lineage: Eukaryota > Metazoa > Chordata > Actinopteri > Anabantiformes > Osphronemidae > Betta > Betta splendens. The sequence goes on from NC_040881.3 coordinate 13,384,893, forward strand.
GTGCGTTACAGTCAAATACGCCTCTTTCTAAAATGTGTGATGTTTAATATATTACGGTTCATGTTTGCCTCCTCTGCTCTGACGTGCGATGAACAGTCAATTACAAAGGCAACAGGTGGCTCATACATAGATCCACATTGGACAGTTATTATACCTTGGGTCTCTATGGGTTGTTCAGGCACTGGTGGTGTGTTGTCTATCCGACTGACGTCCTGTGAGCAGGTCGTCTCTCCATCCCTCATCTTCTCAAAAGTCTCCACATTGTAAGTGTTGGCCTTTCCACAACTCACTCTGCATTTTACCAAAGGTATTGCACACATCACAATTCACTCATGAAGATGATCTAATAATCATCTAAGGGGAAACAAGGTTCAAGCAGCAGTCTTACCCATAGGTGAATTGTTGAGGAAGTGGGTAGGGGATGTGTCTTCGTGGCATCAGCAGGAAGGTCCTAACGATGTGAATGACGCTACATATTGACAGAAAAACAAAGGAGGACTGGAGAGAGATTCCCTGTTCATACAGAACCTGTAGGACAGAGGGAAAACTGAATGTGAAACCTTAATAACAGCAGCACAGAGAAAATCATTTTATATATAATTATGTTTTTTTAATTAAACATGCATGAAATTATAGTAGCTAGAATCATTCATGTGCTGTTACTAGTACTGAATCACCATGCAATGTAAGTCATATTGCTTTTCAACAACTATCCTAACTTTTAAGTGCTGACAGGTGATGATACAGAGTTATAGTGTTGTAATAGTTGACCTGACACAAATGAATTGCACCTTGATGATGAAGAACACAGCTGCAGAGGAGTCAAAGGCGCCGTTGTAGACAGTGATGACGGTCGAGCGGTGAGCAGCAAATAGATTCCCCACCTCCCCCACACACAAAAGTAAAAAGAATAGTATAGTATTAATAGTCCTTTAATAGTCCTAGTATTTATTTATAAGGACTGAAGTATGTTTCTGGGGTCAAATATATATCATTCACCTGTATGTTAGTTAGAAGGAGCAGAATCCCCCCCACAGAGACGGAGGACAAGGCAGGAAAGAGCAGCTCTGAATAAGCTACAATATAATGAAAGAAAATATCACAATATGTCACATGCGCACATCACATCAACATTCAGTTACTGCTTGGTTATGTAGTTATGATGCAACTGAGACGCTTGTGCCAAATTCAAAAGAAATTCACAAAATTGTGAAAACACAGGAGCTGGTTGTGTGAAACACTAGAACAAGAACACATCTGTTCTGAATGAATCAATGAATCAATGAATAAAAATACAGTTACACTAAACATGTTTGTAGAAAAGAATTTATAAAACATGGGTTGATGAGAAAACACAAAGACAGAAGCTATAATAGAATAGAATAGAATAGAATAGAATAGAATAGAATAGAATAGAATAGAATAGAAATGGCTCCTCTGTGCTTTTGCCCTTACCTGCACTAGAGAAGGCCACAAGAAGAGTTCCACCCGTGTACAAAGATCTACAGAGAGAAATCCAACCACATATAACTATGGACAAAATCATATAACCTGTATAATATATATGGTATTATATGTATTTTAGCTGTAACTGTCTAAAAATTAAACACCAACGATTTGCTTGTGGCTACTGTAAATAATTACGTATCTATGTGCTCTGGTTTGTGATATGAATGTGATATGTGATATGAATAAGAAACCTAAAAGCATAACAGCGCTAGAAATCTACATTCTTTATTCTGTGTGCCATTTTGCTTTAAATAAATAAAATTAAACAATATTTTTAAAATATTTGTAAATATTAGAATTAGTGTAATAATTGTAAAGTTCCGGCTAACTCGAGGCCTGGGGCCAGTACAGGTGGGGTCTGCCTTGTAATCTCTGTGCCTCTGTGAGACGCTCCCTGCTTTTATCTCTGGACCCTTATTGGCCCCTCTTATCCGAACGCTACACTGCAGAAACAACAAGTGCAAACTGAAACACACCTTTACACTTGAATGTTTGTTTTTTGCTCAATACTGACACTATTTTGAGGAAAACGTACTTGACTTTTAGCTGACGCACATTGGTCTCATTCCACAGTCTTAGGCTGGACCAATATGTAGTAAAGTACTGATTACGTTTTTCATTAAACAGTATGTTGACACCAAAGATGGATAAGCAGTGTAAACGTGAACTCACATTCCCAGAAGCCTGGTCACCAGAGTGCCAAACCGATCAAAGAGGTAGCCGTTGAATAGACTCATAAAGTTGTTAAGAAACGAGGCAATGGTGAAGACCAGAGAAAAGCTCTCATCCTGTCCGCTGCACTCTGTCGTGAAAAACAAGCAGAGACATACGGCAAGTGCATAAGCAGCGATGTCAGTAGCCAAAGCAGATAGTGAATGTGTCTGGGTGATGACTGTACTTTAGTTTCCCTTAGACAGAAAACAAACCACACAAGCCATTCAGTAGCTGTTCTGAAACCTTCCGTTCCATCAATATACCAGCTTTTGATGACAGCATTATAACCGGCAACCTGATCACCTCTTGACCCGGAGCCCCAAAGAGCCTCACCTGTGCTGTTCAGGGTGCTGTTGGTGCTGACACAGCCCCGGCTGAAGTAGCCGTCCTCCTTCAGCACAAACACCAAAGAGGCATAACCAAACACTGCTCCGGCAAAGCACAGGCACTCCAGCATCCCAGAGACCAGAGTCAGTGTGTAGAGCAGCTTGGTTCCCTGCATGCCGCTCTACTTCAGCCCCAGCTTCCTTTCCAGAGCGTTGTTGCTTGCTGCACAGTTCCTTGGCAAGCAGTGCAGCCTGCTGCGTAGACGCGTCTCTGCTGGACTCAAGTTTCTACACAAGAAAAACCGAACAGGTGTGAGGAAATTGTCAAGTCCCACGCCTGCGCAATAGAGGATGCGGTTGATGGTGTAACGGTTTACAGAGATTACACTGACACTCTACAATTAGCAATGACAAGCAGTTTAGACCACCCCTTTCTTTGTGTTTGTATCATTGTTGGGTTTTATGAGAAGTAAATGAAGTATTGAAGACACTGGGGTCAACTCTTGCAGTTCTGGAGCAAGCGTTTGACATTTCTAGCCCAGGCCGCACACAGATAAGCACAAAAATTGCAACAGTTCACGATAAGCATGCTACTTTGCTCTCTGCTGCTTCCTGGCGCGGCTAAGTTTGTTCCACATGCATTGCCACAATATTTCAAAAATATAATTCACAAACTGAGCTTCACAATGATTCATTTGTGATCAGTTATTTCCAGAAATACAAAGGTCAAGTCCTCAAAAACATATGAATGTTCTCTGATGAACATTGGATCCAGTGGTAGAAAGTAAAGTACATTTATTTGTTTCTTTATATTTCATAATAATTCTTAGTTTTATATTAAAACACCCAGTATGCAAAATATTTAAAATTATTCTTTCTACATTTATGATGAAATATAATTTTGCTAAATCAGATTTAATTAAATAATTAGCTAAATTCCAAACTGCTCAAATCATTGCATGTGTATTATTATTAATAATTAAAAATTAATATACATACATTTAAAAAGTCTGCTGTCCCATGTGCCTCATGCTGAAGTGACACTACTGTATACTATAGCATGAGCGCCGTCCGGTAGTTATCGCCAAGTGGTGCTGCTCCTAATCCAGATTAGCTCGCCTAATCTATACGTAATGACACACAGCACAGTGTGAACACAGCTCCACCTAAAATTAGACAAATGTTTTTAGCTCTAGCTTCATGTATCTTTAAATACAGCATTAGTGACATTTGATGGTGACATTTAAAGAACTCACCTCTGTCCCTCATTCTTCATGAAATAATGTTTAGTCTATAATCTCCTGATGAACCACACATCTCCGGCCTGTGCACGGACTGCACAGTGATGCCATCTTGACCTAATCATAATGTGTCCCTCACAGCTGCCTCGGACTCGTCATCTACTGTAGGTTTGTCCGTGAAAAATGCCTGTTAAGAGGTTTGGTTCTGGTGTAACTTATGCAAGCTGCTTCTTAGTTTCTGTTTGTGTGGTCAGAGTGTAGCTCATTGCTGTCCTCTGGAGGTTATCTCAATATCCCGACTGAAGGAGTAGGATGTATGGCAACATCAAGTTGTGATTGAGTTGGCACTATGGTCTAAATACAGCCATTAATAAAACAGACATTAATAAAAAGTGAGAGAATTAATAAATTACTAGATTTATCTCAAACAATCAGCAAAGATGTAGTTTTCATTAATTTCCCCCTGAATACCATTTTTATTGTAGCCACATTAAAGTAAGTCTCCATCTTGCATCGTGGTCAAAAGAATAGGACACATGGAGTCATACAATCTCTAAACATGACACTTCTGATGGCAGTTGTCCCCACAGGAAGAAATAAAAATGAGCAGTAAATGTCATATCTTACATTTGTAATTCATCTTAATATTCTAAACTGTTACCTTCATCCCACGTGTTTCCTTTGGAGTTTTTGATATATAGTAAAAGTGCATAATTCACAGCTATGATAAATTATCATAATCTATCTTCATTTTCCAAATTTTAAAACGTTAACCAACATTAACGTTACACAACAGAGCTTTGTAATGTAGGTGTAAACTAAACAATTCAGCTTTTGCACCACCAGTCCAAATAATGGACACACCTTCTTATTCAGTGTTTTATTTTCAATATTGTACATTAAGACTGAAGACTTAAACCTGTGACAACATTCTAAATCCCACAGATTGATCTACAACTTTAATCTGTTTTAAATGGAAAGACATTTCAGCTGACTTAAATAATTATGGAGAGTTTAACAAAGACTGAAACCTTTTTATAATTTTTTTACAACTTGGCTTCAGCCAGTATGGAACCTCCAGTGGCCTCAGACTGGGAGCTCTCTAGCCTGGTGCGTGCAAGTTTCCTGCAGTGGATGAAGATGTAGATGGGATGGATAAAGACCAGCAGAGTGAAGAGACTCAGCACAATGTTCACCTGAAATAGACCAACATATGATTCATTTATCTGACATCAGTTACATTGTTGCAGTTCTCTGTCAAAACGTGTCCTTCACAGGGGCATTTTATTCGGCTGTAAACCTTTTTCAGAACAGTCAACATATTTATCTGGAAGCAGTTACATTATATACAATACTACATCAAATTACTTTTAGATGTGTACCCGTTGTATACTATGGTATACATTCAAAGTCATACGTCATATGGCCTTCTAAAATCTAAACTAACTTTAAGCCTCCTTTTATAAGACTCAATCAAAGAAAGCAATCAGGCATAAGACTATGAACTATGGCAGGTAAACAATGATAACTCTTCAACTGTTAGTGGATATATCAGACAGCAAATAAGTATAATAATAAACATAAAATAAACATAATGTGTTTCCAGAGAGTTTTTGGTGTGGTAGAAACACTGACCAAGCGTAAGGATTTGACAAGGGTTACAGTGTAATGTGATGGTTTGTTGACTGGATCAGAACATCTCTACTGTCAGAACATCAAAGGCGGCGGACCCACATGCACGGCACGGACAGGCAGGGATACGAATAACAAAAGGATTTTATTTCAAAACTCAGAGTCAGGATCAGGCAGGGCCATGCACAGGTAAGCAGACAGGATCAATGCAAGGGTTCGGGCTCAGTTCCGTGGACAGACAGGGTTCGTTTATCGTGTTGGCAGAGACAGCAGTACCGATCAGGATCAGGCAGAATCGTAATAATAAGACAGGCAGGGTAATTACCAGACAAGTTCAGCAGACGATGCAGGCAGGGATCAGGCAAGGCTCGGTAACGGTAGGCAAAACAAGATCGGAACCACGGGTCGGGACAAGAACAAAAACGCAGGATGACGGTGAATGCACGCGAACACGAAGTAAACAATCTGTCGAGGTACTGGGGTGAGAGGTGATGCTTAAATACATGGTGAACTGATTGCTAATGAAGTGGAGGTGTGGATAATGACCGGGTGAATCAGGGAACAGCTGTGACAAGACGTAAACCGGAAGTAAAGCTAGAACAGAAACCGAAACCGGGGGTGCTACCAAAATAAAACAGGAAATGAAAACTGGAACCAAAACATGATGACATGGATGACAAACTGAGTCCTTACAAAATAAAAGTAGAACAGGAACCGGATCGTGACATCCACAAGCTCTCGTCAAGTATTGTTGACGGCCATCCTTTGATAGATAGTTATTTCTTGATGGCTGTGTCTCCTTTCAGCAGGATTTCTATTGCAGGATGCACTGCAAACATCATGATGTCAGATACTACAGCACGTCTTCAGGGGTCTTGTTTAATACATGCCTTGACAGCTGTTTAGTCAGGAGGACACAATGCAAAAGATGACACATTTTGTCCTATTTTCACTTAAGGTGAGACTTTTCAGTGGGGGTTGACCAAAACGATGTTGATTAGTATTTAAAAATGCTGGGACACTCATATTCCTTCATATTGTCTATGCAAAGTATGGGTGTCCTGTGGTGGGTAAAGGGTGTCTCTGAATCACTTACAAGTAAAGGGTCTCCCTTTAGAGGTCCATTGACCAGGGCGAAGTAGGGGTATTGCACCAAACAGATGATAGAAGACATGGTAATCATCAGACCATACAGCTTCCCAAAGTGGTAGGTTGGAAACCTGAGAGCGAGACAGAGACAGATAAAGAGGTCCAATATATATAACGTCCTGGTTTGCGTTGCATCAATTGGTTTTTATTTATTCCAGATACAAGATACTCACGCAATGCTAATGAAGGCTGCATTTCCACCATAGAGGAAAGAGCGATTGAGGACTTGCAGGACAAAGGTGAAATACTGCAGAGGGAGCACAGGGATGGAGGCGCAGACAGAGAACATCAGGCACATGAGGGACGTCAGGAGCAGAGAGAGGATGGAGGAGCGCAGGTCCGCCTCACGGTCACTCACCCCTACAGGACGCAAAGGGTTAACAACAGCCAAGTGCTGTGTTCACACGGCGCTATAAAAACTGGTTAATGGAACTACCAGGAGCCAGAGGCTTCCCCTTGTGTCTGTCCATGATGAGTCCGTTCCAGGGCGCACACAGCACTCCACACAGCTGGGTCAGCGCGAAGGCGTTGGTGTACTGACTCACTGGGGGAGGAAGAGGGACCAAAACAGAACGAGTCAGGGGCAGCGCTAAGGCTGGAGGAAGGACTCGGCTGATACTAGGTTCAGAATAAGCTACCCAGCTCTTGGTCACTGTTGGCCAGTCGGTTCAGTGTAGGGTTTAGTGTGGCAATGAAGAGGTAGTGTCGCAGCTCCATTACAGCCAACCACACCAGCTGGCACAGGAAGAACCTGGACAGCACACAGCTCCGGAAGCTCCTCACTGGGCACAAACACCACAAACACCACCTTAAATTCACACGTTGTATTATTGAATACTGCTTCTTAAGTCAAATAATGGTTGGAGTCTATGCTTATGTCTGTTAAACTGTAGTAAAACAGGGTTAACTCAAAGCCTCTGATTGTGCATGCACCTGCAGAATGACAGACAACTTACTGTTATTCACTGCACCTTCTTGGTTTTCTGCCTTTGCCTCAGGTGCTGGTGGTGCGGTGGATTCCTGTGGAGCTGTCATCTCACGGCCCCTCCTCTTAATAAACTGCTTCACATTGCAGATGCTGACCTTTTCACAACTGAGTCTGATCATCGAGAAACATTTGTATACATCACGTTTCATTCACGAAACAATCCACAGTAGCTGCTGCCGACTGGGTCCGTGTGACAGCCTCACCCATAGGTGTAGCGCGGGGTCAGAGGGTACGGGATGTGGCTTCTTGGCAACAGCAGGAAGGTCCTTATGAGGTGAATGATGCTGCAGAGTGACATAAAAATGAAAGAGGAGAAGAGAGAGATTCCCTGCTCAAACAAAACCTGGAGAAGAAGAAGAAAACTGAATGTTAAACTTCAAGAGACAGGATTACAGCAATAAAGAATCTTTTCAAATTATACAAATCCAATCTTTGTTTTTTGACCACCGCTCTAAATAATTTTTATCGGCTTTACCTCTGAAGTCTGCGTTTGTTGTTTAAAAGTTCAAATCACCATGAAAATCAAATCAGTTTGAATCTGGAGAGGAGAGAGGAAACACTCAAAGGATGACAAAGGATTGAAGATACAAACCACTGTGTGTTACACTGGTGCACAACAACATACACTGAACAGGTCAGGAAAAAGAGTCACCAACAAGCACAGACATAAGAGACAAGACACACACACCTCAGCAGTGGGAAGAGGAAAAAATCACAGAGCCACAAAAGTGATGAGACCAAAGTAATCTGTACTAAAGTCATAAAAAGGCCACTAGTTGGAAGAAGAAAGCATCTGGACATGAGCCAAAGCTGTAATTCATGTGCAATAAATTAAATATGATTGTTACATCTCTGAAGGTCTGAACTTTGTAACATGTTGATTGCTTTCATCTCAACAGGACATTAATAAACATCGCAGGTTCACAGTCAAATGAAGAGCATCTTGAAATTTGTACTCTATTAGTTCACGTGGAGAGTTCACTGGCTAGAATATCAACATCACTATCCGCATATATAAGAGGCCTAGCATCATACAGCACTCACTGCTTCACTTGACATGAATGGACTGTACCTTGATGATGAAGAACACAGCTGCAGAGGAGTCAAAGGCGCCGTTGTAGACAGTGATGACGGTCGAGCGGTGAGCAGCAAATAGATTCCCCACCTCCCCCCCACACAGACATGTTCATAAATACATTTCTATATTGTTACAAATGTTAGAAATGTGCGAAATATATAAACTATAATGCAGTTAATATACAGAAACACAATTCACCTGCATGTTGGTTAGAAGGAGCTGAATCCCCCCCACGGAGATGCAGGACAAAGCAGGAAAGAGCAGCTCTGAATAAGCTGTAGACAGTAGAAGATGCACAACTAACCACACTCCTACACAATCATTGTGCAGTTCTGGTGACATTATTGTGATGTGACTTATGTTTAAGATTCGCAGAGAATTAATTTGGAAAGAAATCACTATAAAAGCTTTTGTCTGAGTTCACCTTAAGCTGTAACAAATGCATATTAGACCTTTTAAACAGTTATAGAAGAGTTTTTTATATTAGATATTTTTATATTAGAGTTTTAAATACTTTTCGTATTTCTTTAAAGTATGCAATGATCATTTTTATGTGAATGAATAGCTGTAAACTTTGCATTCATCACAGAATCCCCCGTTTGCAGTAGTTCTAATCTCGTAGAGCTTCTAGGTTGTTGATGTAATGTGAAACTATTTTGTGAAACATCTCGCATACATTAGAATAGTCTCATGTTACTGTGTCCATCATACCATTAGATCTCCAACTTCTCAGTTGGAGGTCTGGTGACTGTGCTTGACACAAATAGACAGACAAGCATTCACTCTTGTGCCTTCGGGCACTTTTCATTCTCACATTAACCTGAATGCATGTCTGTGGACTGAGGGAGGATTCAAATCCAAGGGTGTCGTTAACATCTGTCTAACCTCAAACGGATCAGGGAAAAAGAAACTTTCTTATCCAACACAGTCATCGTGTGCTGGTAAGGAGCAATACTGAACATTCTCACACAAACAACTAATCTCTTGTGCCCTTTCATACGTTAAGGTTAAAACATCTGATGTTTCCTTTGACTGACCAGTAGTTTATGATATGTGTTTGTCTTTTACACCCGGTCTCTGGCTCCATCCTATCTGATTCCTCACCAGACCCAAGGCTGTAAAACCGAATGCATCTCATCATCGGAGCTTGGTGTTCCTTCCTTTCTGATAACAAGTCACAGATGCTGCAAATGTAAACATTCTCACTCACGGCGAGATAAGGTGGCACAAACAATTCTATTGGTCCAGAGAGACATTCCACCGGAGCAGGAGAAAGGGGTTAAAAGGCAGCGACAACCTGAAGATTTGGGGCTCTTCGCATCACACTTTCGTGGTGTGTGCACTGATCTCCCCAGTTGGTTTTTGGTTTGTTGATGTGCACGATCAACATCCATGTTTTGGATTTGCTTTCCCCATTATTTTTATTTTCCTTTATTTTTATAATAAATCACACAACAGACAACTCTCTCATCTGCTTGTTTACGGGAAATTTTCACCACACAGGTCAGAAAGGTTATGGTTTCACCTCTCACATCACACATCCAGGATGAGTGTGGAGAAATTTTGAATATGTTTCACTTGTGCTTTTGCTATTACCTGGACTAGAAAAGGCCACAAGGAGGGTTCCAATAGTGTACAAAGATCTGGAGCAAGAAACAGACAAGAAGAGGAAAATGCCTGAAACCTGAGAGGTGTTTTAATTACATTTTCTATAAGACTGCATGCATTACAAAATCACTACAGTTAATCATTTTAGCTCAGCTGAGTTTGTTTTATCATGGCTGCATGTCTTTTGGACTAAACCTGGAGAAAACCCACATAGACACGAGGAGATTGTACAAACTCAAAAAGACACCAGGCCCCAAACCCAGGACCTTGTTGCTGTGAGGCAGTGAATGATTGAAAACGTAATTTTGGACAAATACGTGAACTCACATTCCCAGCAATCTAGTTGCCATGGTGCCAAATCGATCAAAAATATAGCCGTTCACTGAAGTCGAGAAGCTGTTGAGGAATGCAGCCAAAGTGAAGACCAGAGAGAAGTTCACATCTTGTTTAGTACAATCTGAAAGAGTGCAAAAAAAACCAGTACCATCTATTAGAGTATGAACGTCTGATCTCTGCATCCCAGCAGCACGACCCTGAGCCCCAAAGAGCCTCACCTGTGCTGTTCAGGGTGCTGTTGGTTCCTGGGATGCTGACACAGCCCTGGCTGAAGTAGCCGTCCTCCTTCAGCACAAACACCAGAGAGGCATAACCAAACACTGCTCCGGCAAAGCACAGGCACTCCAGCATCCCAGAGACCAGAGTCAGTGTGTAGAGCAGCTTGGTTCCCTGCATGCCGCTCTACTTCAGCCCCAGCTTCCTTAAAGGGATCGCTCCTGTACGCACACATGCACATTAAAAATGGGCCTCTGCAAAGTTTTCAAACCTACTTTGCATTTGTCTCTAGCCAGTGTTTTTTCAGTGATAAAACGCAGATTTAAAACACTGTTTAAACATGTTTTCAGTTCATTTTTTTCACTCTTAGATCAATTTTGGTTGTTAAAAAAAGGTCATTGGGTGCATATTCAAAATACTTTAAATACTTAATAGTGTTTGAATAACAAAATCTGAATCACATCGAATATCTGCAAAGTAGGTTTCAAAAGATATTTTTAAAACAGCAGTTGTCACATGTTCAGATCTTATTCTCACAGTTGAGCACATTTATCAGTTTCTCAGCTTGTCAGTTTTAAAATGTGCTCGAAAGTTTCTACTGTTGGTGATTTGAATTCTGACCATGATTTCACCTCACAGCATTTAATCTATGCCACATTAAAAAAGATATAACATGAAACTTACAGTATGTGAATTACTTTGTAATCTGACGCTTCCTTGCAGAGTCTGGCGTCCAGTCTGAAATGATTTTTGTAAAACAAAGCCTGAACCTTTTTCCGAAGAATAAACAGTGATTCCAAAAATACAAATAGCTTTCCGTTATGTCTGTGTTACTCAGTCTGGAGTCTAAGCATCACTGTGCAGTATGTGAGTAAATGAGCAATAAAGCAAATGACTTAACATGGAAATATGTGACCAAGTAAATGACTCAATGATTTAGTCAGTGTCTGTGTGAGTGAATGAGTAATCAAAAATGACTTACTGCCTGGGGTAACAAAGTGCATCAGACTGAACCGTTTGCTTCACTAATTATACTTAGTTATAAAGTTTAGTGTTTTTATAATACAGGGGACAAAAGGTTTGGCTAGAGTCGTTTGAAGCCTTCCTCTCCACTAATACAGTAGAAACCATTTTTTGTCCTTTATTATCATAGATGTAGGTGATGTTACATACATATATACATCAGCAAAACAAAAGAAAGCAACTAAAACCAAATCAGACTTTGTGTTACTCTGGTGAATGTTAGAAAAGCCTTAGGAAGTGTCCGTCTCAGCCGTGTCGTGGACTGGAGGCCTGTTCAGCGTACACCATGCATTCCCCTGAATGACAACTATTAGTCTCCAGCTCTATCCTGATCCTGAATGAATGAAGCACGAGTGAGTACAGAGAAAGAGAGTGATCTCTAGTTAAATATAATGAACCTTTGACCTGTCAACGAGGGCATAAAATGCACGGAATACTATTTTACTTACTAATACTACTACAACAATTACGTATGACTGCATTGACTCCTCTTTGTACAATGGAGGCTTAAGCTCCACGTAAGGCAATAAAGTGACTTACACACAGGACAGAGGCAAATGATGCTGTGGGTGAGCCACACGGGGAAGGCTGAACTGTGGCCATATGTTTTCTTTGGTTTGTCGATCATTAAACTTAAGCAGTTTACTTTTGGTCACAAAATGTATACAGCACTACATATTGATATTTCACAAAAAATAGTGTCAAGATAGTATACTGTAACCACTTGCACAATCGCATCTGATGAAGATATGAAAATTCATTTAATGTATTTTGAAAATACTGTTAAATAAATAAATAATAAATAAACAACAACATACATTCAGTAAATAACTGCATAAAAATATCAAACTGTTTTTTATCTTAGTATTGCAGTGAACACTTGCAGTGCTTTCATGTTACCGCCACACGAGGGCGTTATCACACCTTTAAAAGTAGCTTCTATAAATTCAAGCATTTTTGGAAAGTAATAATAGCTATGAAGTGTTCAAGCGGTTTACTGGAAGGAAGGTGACAAAAAATATTCATCATCATCTACAGACTGATTTGGTAGGAATCTTATATATGTTTTTATCAATAGCTAATTTGTAAAATCAATTAGAGGCCACGCGTGGTCTTTATATACTATATACTCACTTCTTATGTGGCGCAACGCATTTTGTAATATTGCAAACACGCAGCTTTCCCTGCGAACACCAGTTGTCTTCCATTCTTCTCTGCCCTCGCGTCCTCGTCCTCCCACCTCCTCCCCCCAGCGGAGAGGAAGCGCAGAGACAAGTGAACAACAAGCCCGACACAAGGAAGATAGGGAATTGCATAGGTGGGTGTTTTCTCCGCGCGAGTGCCGTCTCCCGCCGTGGACGCCGTTGGTTCCGTTGTTCGACCACGGGGCTTCCCCCCCCCCCCTCCGTCGTCTCATCCCAACTCACTTCTCGGGTCGCGGTTTGGATTGTGTCAGCGCAGCAGCAGCAGCAGCATCGGCAGCGACAGCCGCACCACCAGCACCACCACCACCAGCAGCAGCAGCAGCAGCAGCAGCAGCGCTGGGCTAGGCCTGACTGCACCTCCCAAACACTTATGGACTTTGAAAAACAGGCCTAACACGCTCCACAATCGGTAATGTTGCCCCGCCGGGCGTTCGGAGCTCCGCGCGTCTGCTCGGGAAGTGTTGTACGCGGCGGAGAGCGGAGCGCTGACTTTTAACTCGGCGGTTGGAAGCTAGCTGCGGTAGCCCGGGCTAACCTAGCTAACACTGCTGGGTCGCGCTCGCTAGCCCGGTGGATACGTTGACGTATGTGGAGTTGGAGGTGGAAAAAGTTAGCAGAACTTTTATCTGCGAGTGAAAATAGTTCATATTAGGACGTTTAAAGCTATAAATTATTCAGTTAATGCGATGGCGTGTAGTTAACCTATTTATTCTACGACTTTGTAATGGTTGGGAAGTTTTCGAGGCTATAACGTTTATTTATACGTCGGCTCGTCTGCTTTGCTGCCTTGATAATTGAACAGCAGTTTTCCCGAAGCCTTTTCTCCGAACCTGGCGGGGATTTCGGGGCAGGTGAGCCCACGCGGAAGTGACTGGTCAGCCCGGAGCGTCGCAGGAGTCAAAGTCCACACTCCGCCCGCTTATCGGTGTCCTAATGTGCGTTGCACCTGAACCGCCCCTCCTGTTCCCTCCGCGACACCGGGCGCTTCCACGGCGATTTCTAGGTGACTGCGCTTTCGTTTTTAACACACTGGGCTTTGGTTGTTTCTGCAAATGTGCGAGACGGTGGGTTTCAGCAGCTGGCGTTTGATGTAGTGTACTGGGAAGAGGGGGGTGTTGGTGGAAAGAACCCAGAACAAAAGCAAGAACCTGTTGTGTGGGTCTGGGAGTTCTGGGTGTGGTGAAGTGGCGGGCGTGTTTGTTGCTTCATTATTCAGTACCTCGTCCACAGATTTACAGCACGGTCACCTTCTCAGCTTACCTGCTCCTCATAGCTAATGGACGCTGCGTTACCTGGCTGGACCTGCTCTAGTGGACCGCTGACGTAAGCGTGCTGCTGTTCGTTTACAGCCACGGACGTGGCTGCACCATAGCCTCGTGTGCTGTTTGACAGCCGGTCCACAGTAACAGTAGGTGCTTTCGCTCGATGCAGTCCGCTGATTGGGCATATTCGTATTATTCCTCCAGATTCCCGTTGGGAATGTCTGCCTTGACCCGCTGGGAGGGAGATGCGGGACGGCTCGGAGCGTGTCGGGACAGGCTGTTTGTTTAGAAGTGTTCTTTTATGCAAGACATTTAAAAAAAAAAAAAGGAGTTGGACGCGACTTTTGCTGCCCAGAATTTGTTCCTAACCCTGGAGTCTGTGGGGGCTGGAGTTTGGCTGCTCAGCCAGTTGTTTTAAGCAGGGCTATCATTTGTGATTCTGCGTAATGACGGGCTTTCAGGGCACACCACGGGTGTGTCCCTCTGACACACAGGAGCTGGGATTTTCTCGTATTCGCTCCTCCTCCCTGTCTGCCTGTCCTCTCATTCTTCCTCCAGTTGTCTCCTCTCTCCGCCTTTTAACGGCTACACCTGCAGTGTTTTTGTTTGAACAGTGTGAACGCGTCGGGACGCTGTACACGCCGGACATGTGAGACCTGTGAGATCATGGACGGACTGGAATGAGAGTGCACGTGATATTCTGAAGCTGAAGCTAGCTGTACAGTAACTTAACTGTGTGCCGAGTGTCAGCTTGTATTTTTATGGTCCTCATTACAGCAATTCAACCAACTTCCTTGTTAAGCAAGGGTCACACTGTGTTTGCACTACACCAGTAGTAAATCTCATTATTGATTGAACACAAACCGAAGACGGGCATTCATTTCGCTAAAAGACTGTTGCCGTTGAGTTCTTGGAAATATTTTTTTACAATAATGTAAATGGATGTTCTTTTTATTTGTGATGAAGAGGCTCAGCTCCTCCTTTTTGACTGAAGTCAAAACCTTCATTTAATAAATAATGTTAATTGTGGTAACTTACATATGCTCTCATACTGATACTGAATCATTAGACTAGTCTATGGGGTTTTCTGTAACAAAACATTGGAAGCTTCATTGTATGTTTTAATGTTCTGTAATTGTTGGTTTGGCAAATGATACGTCTCACAAACTGAAAAAAAAACTTAGCCTTACTTATTGGGTATAATAATTTGTCTAAACTTAAAAACGTTCATGTATAGAATGAATTTGTAATCTAAGAGAAATTCGATTTGGAAAAGAAATTGTTAAAGCTCTGCTGTTACGTAAGCATGACCTGAAACCTACCATTGTTTCTAGGTTTACTACCTCCACCGTGCTTTCATGTACTTGAAATCACTGGTTAGTCACATTATTTGCCGGTTGCCTGCCCGTTTCCTTCCTCACTAAGAATAGTATGCCGGTGTCCTGCAGATTAGACAGCTGGCCCTGCAGGTCCATGCAATGTCTGCGTGAAGTGTGAGTGTGGGTGGGCATGTGTGCATGTGCACTCTCTCTGCAGCTATTGCACTGTGCCCACACTGCACACCACACGGGACAGGAGTGGCGTTGGTGGAGTTTCATGGTTTCAAGTCAGGATGGTAAAGACCATTTGGAAGCAGGCCAAGGCTAACACACACACATACACTGGGCCCAAATCTCTGTGTGACCATTCAAATGAGGCTGAGTCAGCAGAGAACTTGGCCAAGCCACAACAGCATTTTACCGTAGCTTTACCTCAGCTGTGTCTGTGTGTTTGTTTGTCTCTCTCTGTGATCATATTTCTGTCAGCTTTTACACTTTGGAAAGAAGTTTAAAGGTTAAGTCAATTTTGGAACCAGGTTAGGTTTGGGATTAAGCATTTAGTTGTGATTATAATGGTATGTGAATGCATCATGACGAGTGTTATTACAGCTATGCAAAGACAAACGCGCATGTGCAGACATAAGTATGCAGGCCTGCCACATTCACCACTGGCTAAGTCACTATAGTGGCCTCATTATATGCATTTGAATAAATAATTTTGGTCTCAATATTCAATGGCAACGAGACAAAGTCAATGTGCACAGTTTCAGTGAGTAGTCAACAGTAACTGTGTGTGTGTTGCTCATGACGGTAAGTGGCTTAGCAGTGTAATTCCAGGACTGTCCCATTAGTAGATACGATTTAGTGTTGCTGCTAATGGCCTTACAGTGGATTAATGGTTAATGCTCAGGCTTTCAGTTGCTATAGTCATTTGAAACACTCTCACAAGCAACTACAGCCACAAGAATGTTAGTGGTGGGATACACATAGCTATAGGGGCTGTGTGGTTCTGACTGCCTGTGGCAGAGAGACTTGGACTGTCTTGCTCCGTGCTCTCCAGCGCAGTGTCAACGTTTTGACAGAGTTGCAAAGAGCCGCTTTGTTATGCTGATGTATCTGATGTGTGCAGTCGGCGCTTCATCCCCTGGTTGAATTTCACGGCTCTGGTTGAGCTAACCTTCATGACACAAGATGCATTCAGTTCTAGTCTGCTGCTACGTTAAGGCGCCTTGGCTTCACTTTGTGTTTAGGATTGTAACTTAGACCTATTGGTATATTAGGGCTCTAATTACACTTTTATTTACTCTGTGTGTTTGTGGCCCAATGGCCTCGACCAGGTCAGATAAAGTAGCAGTCCCCGCCTGATCTGTCCGGGATTGAAAATTTGAAACTTTGGTGTGAGAGACAAATGAGAACAGCACGACGACGGAGTGAAGGGTTCCCATATTAGGACAGTTTCCAACACATGAGACAGGATATGACATGTTAAATCTCTCTGGAATGTATGACAATGGATTTGTAAAAGGTGGTTTTTTTTTTTTTTTCTTTCTTTTGGAGCGAAACGAGTCGCCCGAGATAACTTCACCACAGACGGCTCTGTTTGAGTATTCAAGGATAAAGCCGACATCACCCACATGCACTTGCCAACTTCATTTAGTCTTATAATGCCACATACACAATCACTGGTCCTTGTGCAAGTGCTAGCGCACACTCGGACGTAATACAGGAGTCTTTGTTCCCTCAGCCAGGCGGTGTGCCTGTGTGCGGGTGTGGATGGGAGATTTGATCTACATGAGTCAGTGAACTTTGAAGTAGAAAATGGTTTTTGCCCTGCATTGGAGATGAGCCACTTGCATGTCATGAAGTTATTAGGCATTTTCTGCTGAAGTAATCTTCACAAGATCCCTTTCTTTGCCCTGTTCCTGGAAGTCAGTGAAGACTTTGTCATAGTCTTAAATTGGGTTGGAGTTATCATTCCTCTGTAATTTAGGCTTAGGTCATCTGTGGCTTCTGTTGAGCTTGCATTTTTTTTCCAGGCTCTACTTTGATGATAAAAGTGAAACTTTTTCTGCTTTGGCGTTATCGCTGTGTCTTTCCTTTTTTATGCAGTGGCTTTTTCAAATGGTTGCACACTGTTTCCTTTAGTATTTGGCTATCATGATTTGTTGCTGTCATAGTTAACACTAAGTATGTATGTATGATAGTATATTCTTAAATGTAAGTACCTTTTATTCAGTGATGTCAGCTGTTTAAGTTTAGGATTGTAACCTGGGTTAACCTACTCCTCCTAGATGGCATCATCTGAATTAGAACATGCCTCCAAATGATGTCATTCTGAGACTGAAGATTAGGATGTCTGTTTTAAATGCATGTAATGTAGTCATTTGCTCTAGGTTATTGAAAGTTCAGAGCATAAAGTAAAGGTAATAATCCACTTCTTGTTTTCATGACCTTTCAGTCATGTCTAATATTTTATTAGTGATTATGACATCCAGGGGTATGAAGGGGTATAATTTTGTGTTACAGTTATAGAGGATGTACAGATTAAATGTCGCACATATAACTAACAGACCACACTACTAAAAGTTTTTTTGAGACTACGTTTAATAACGAATTTTAGGATTATTCTGCGTTGAACATGCTGAAAAAAACCCATTCCTGCCGGCACCCTTCCCTGCGGTGGCGAGAACAACCTCTCAACCTCTCAATTCAAAACACCTCAGGCTTTGCTGATGACTCTTCTTAATGCGCTTGCACCCGTCTCCCTCTTCCCTTCCTCACGCTTTCTAGTGTGCTAACAAGCACTGCGATCTGCAGCTGTTTGTCGTCATTTATCTCACTTTCTTTCTATTTTTAACCTGCGCAGCAGAAGGTGAAGAGACACACTTACAAAGTGGCAGCAGTTTGCTTCAACCCCTGTTCTGCCGATTGCTTGTCCCACCTTGAAATTAAAACGTATAGTCACCTTTCTTCAAGGCAGAGATCTGCTTCATGCCTCATTTCTGTGTTCTACATTTCTCTGCTCTTGCTTTATTATTTTGGTATTTCTCTATGTGCCCTCATTAATCTTCTCTGTCATCTCCTGCTTTGTAAACTCCATAGCAGCTTCCTTAGTGCTTTGCCACTGTGTTAATTTCGAGATGTGCAGTGTGCCAAGACTCCTCTTTTTATTTGTGCTCTTTTGGGGGATTCTGTCTGTCCTTTTAATAAAGTCCCGGTGTTGGTTGAATCCCTGCTGGTGTTGACCCTGTCCTGTCCTGTCCTATCCTCTGCTCTCAGCGTGTGAATGGAGCAGTGTGCGAGTACGGCCTCCCTGCTGGCCTCGGTGCGGGAGCAGGAGAGGCAGTTTGAGATGCTGAGCCGAGCTCTAGAGGAGGAGCGGAGGTCGTGTGCCGGCACCCTGCCCCGCCCCCTCCCCAACATGCAGGTAACATGGATTAAACCACCTTTTACCTACCCTAACTCACATTATTCCATCCATGGAGACTTTTAAAACGTCACCTGTCTGTATTTGCTGGATGTCAGGAGAAACTAAACCATACCTGGGGCCAAAAATACCTCCTGTGGGTTTTAGTTGATCAAGTTGGACTTTGACAAAAGAATTTAATTTATCTAAAACTTTGAAAGTCTAAATTTATTCCAGTGAAGCCTCCTCGAAGATGTAATTTACACCCCCTGTTGCGACTTACAGCTTTTAATCACACTTTTTCTTCCATCGTTTGTTTCAAACGGTACATGTCTCATTAAAAAGAAGTCTTCCCATCTTCATCACATTGCTCTACAAATAACACAGTGCAACCCATCCTGTTTGTCGTGGCTGTCTAATAGCATTTGCATGCAAAGAAATGTCTTTGTTGGCATATTTGCTTTTTCTGAACGTGGATTAAGCAAATGTAAATATTTTTGTTCTGCTAAAGTGTTTCCACCACCTCTAATTACTTTGATTCATATCAGGAAAAATGAATATCTCTGTCACTGAGAACAAAGTTTGTAAAGCAGTAAAGATGCAGTCAGACATGTCTGATCAGTGTTTATTTCTTGGTTTTCAAGTTTGTTTCATGGCTGAAGTCAGTTCTGCTGTTTTTTTTTGCCACACCTTGTTTAGCAGCCATGAATCAGGTACCTGGTTCAGAGATTGACGAGAGCTTCATGCTTGCACACACCCACACTCGCATTCTTTTGCTTCCACTTTGACAAGCTTGGTCATTAGTGTATATGAATAAACTAGCATGGACATGCTCACATTCTCATGACCTTGAGGCCACTTCTGACTAATAAACAGTTGGGGCTCTTCCACTCATTCACTTTCTTTCTGTCTGACCGTTGCTCAGATTCACTAATATTCACATTTGATTGCAAGAGTACTGATAAACAACAGGTGTACTGTATATGTTGTGTTAATGTGAGACTAAGAAAATGTTACTTGTTCTGGTTCTTATCTCTGCTATATGTGTTTACATAGCCCAAAGGCTTCAGCATGCCTCTGCCACTCTCACAGGCAACCAACACAACCTTTAGTCTGTACTGGCAGGTTCCCACATGCTCGCATCTGCCCTGCACTTTCTACTGTTCGCTCTGGCTGAGACTTGCACTAAAAAGTGGATTCGTTTTCTAAATTGGTGTCTTTCTTATGTGGTTGAGGAGGCTGAGTAGTACCTTACAAAAAAGGTTGTCCTTGCATCACCTGCAAGTAATATTTGGATTTGAACATATTGTATTTGCACTGTTAAGCAATATCCCCTCTGGCTCTGCCTCCTTTTATTCCCTCTGGCTCTGCCTCCTTAAGTGTTGGAGCTGAAAAGAAGTGGCAGTAAATGCACAGCATCCCCTGTGGCTGGAATGAAAAGTGCACCACACCCATCATCACACAAGCTGGTGGTGCTGATGCATGAGAGAAAGACATTTGTCTCTTATGTTTTTCTGTGTTATCCATTTCATGCGTTGATTTCATCATCAGAATTCATGCACATGGCTGTTGAACAAGTGTGTCTTCATTGTTTGTATTGTTGAGCGTGAGGAGTGCATGCATATAATCCTCTGTGTTCATAGTCTTGCTTACATACCTTGGGGTTCATAGTGTCTTTCTAACGGTCTGTGCAGACTTTCTTAGGGGAAAACCCCACAAACTATAGTGGTCAATAGTTACTGATTTTTACTTGATTTAGAAAAAGAGCAATAGGAGTTATGTTTTTGTCTGTGGCCTTTTAAGCAATCTTGGTAAAGCAATGCATGTCTGAAGAAAAGGTCTGTCTTTTTATACTTGTGACGATTAAATTTTATCTGCCAGTTGCATTAAATTGAAAGTTGATGGCAGCTGCTGCTTTCACTTTTTAACCAGCTCGGTGAGTTGTCAAGCGTGCTGAGTTAATGGTATGATGTGCACTATATACTGACAAAATGCCCTTTTCTGTACAGAACGGCCGTCTTCCCTGTGATGCAGACATAGAAAGGCTCACACTGAACGAGGGTTACATCAACGGGACACATCACGTAAGAATGTTTCTCAGACCTCTCTGTGTCAGCTGTTTTTTTTTCCTCATAGGTCATCTCTATGGGAAATGTGTGCTTAGAGTTTGGTATGTGTGTTTGAATGTAGTTTAGGATGGAGCCTGGTCAGCTGATGCAGGAGACGTACACGGTGGAGGAGCAACCCCAGGAGTCGCTACCTGTCATCTCTGTGGAGACAAGTGATGATGGGACCACAAGGCGAACTGAAACCACGGTAACATAAGATAGAAATACAGGAAACCCAGTAGATGCACAAATTACAATACTACTGTAAAAATAAGAATATTTAGTTTTTGTTTGAGATCTTGTTTCCTGCTTCTGCTCCTTAAGGTGAAAAAAGTAGTGAAGACCACCACCACTCGCACAGTCATTCCCTCTGTGTCAGATTCGCTTTCCCTCGATTTGGGGGGTTCAGTGAGCGGTATGGGGGGTTACACAGCACCTATGGATCGTGTTGGCAGACAGGGGCCTGGAGGAGGCATGCCAATGGATTACCCTACACACACTGTCCCTCGCAACTACCAATATGGACCTCCAGGGGGTTACGATGACTACCGTGTTCAAGTCCCAGTTGAGACTTACGCAAGCCTTAGCCGAGGTGCTCGCATGGATGATCGCTACAGGTAAAATAAAAATACAGTGACTCATACTGGGAAAGGCATTACCTTCGCAACCTCACAATCTAATCTTGCAAAATCTTTATATAACTCTCCTCAAGACCAGTCCATCCAGATGCCTACAGAACTCTGGATCCAAGCTACAGAGCCCCCAGCAGAAACCAGCTAGACCCCTATGCGGCTCAGCCACAGGTGTTTGACATTCATTGCATCCAGTCATTAATTTCCTTTCAGCATATTTATTTTACAATTGCTGACATTTAAAGGACATGTACAAACAGGGAGTTCAACCATTTCTTGCTTAACCTGTCTGTTCATAGGTTGGCCGCATGGGAAGTGCCATGGAGCTGTCCTCCATCCCACGGTTTGTGCCAGAGCCGTATGGTTTGGAGGACGATCAGCGTAGCATTGGCTACGATGAGTCTGACTATGGCATGGGACATCCAATGCACTACAGCACTGTGCCCCGGAATCACCACGCCTTTCCTGGGCTGCCACGCAGGACTGGGTAAGTTCTGTGAATCATGATTAGTAACATTTATTTAACATGTTTAGCATTTGTGCATTTGTGCATATGTAGGTTTCACTCTCTGGTTATGTTTAAGTGTGTCTATTGATAAATGCCAGTGTGTCATAAGGTGTATTCATTAGGCTTTTTGCCACTATTCTCAGGAGTTACGAGGGCACCTTAGATGGTGACATGAGTGGTGCGGGGGACATGTACTACTGGGGAGGAGGCGCACCTCTGGCCCAGGGAGAAAGAGGAAGCATGGCTTCATTGGACAGCACTCTGAAGAAAGGCTCTGGCTCAACAGGGTGGCGTAAACCAGAGCTGCCAGAGGTCATTGCCATGCTCAACTACAGGCTAGACCCTGTCAGGAGCAATGCAGCTGCATACCTGCAGCATCTCACCTATAAAAATGATAAAGTAAGTGATGAATGAATGAAATCAGTGACTTACACTAGACTGAGGAGTAGGAGTTAAATGTTTCAACATCTGATATAGTCACGTACTGTATGACTGACGTCGTATTCTTCAGTGAAAGAATTGAACAGCCTCAGAATTACTTTGTTACAAACTTTCTCGGTCTCACTTTTGCTTTCACTCTCAAATACTTAATTCATATTTATGATGTCGTCATATGATGCTAAGATGACACACAGCAGCATCTTTTCTTCGGCAGACAGCCTTTAACTTAAAATATGCATTTCTTTGTGTCTTTTCCTTGATGAGGCTGTGCGCATGAGGAGCAATGATTGATTTGAAGGATTTAGCGCGATTGCATGTGTTTTAATTTAAACTGTTTCATTGGTTCATTGTGACCTGTTGTGTAGATGCATTGGTCTAATATGATGAGGCTAAACATATTGGTGCCGTGAATCCCGTTAGCCCATAAAAATACATAAATTAGCCGCATCATTGTTTAAGCTACAGGGTTCGAAGCAGTAGTACATCAACTAATAATTTTATTAGGTATACCTATACAGTTTATGGAATATCACTGCCTTCAGACAAACCCTTCAGGGTCTTAGTATTTGTTGAAAACTGTCTTTGTTTAATGATGTGTAAGATTATTTCTGAACTGCTAGTAGGTTGTTCTCTAATACTCAGTGCTGATAAAAATAGTAAACTGCACTTGTGTGACCCTTTTGTTTTCCAGGTAAAGTCTGATGTGCGTCGTCTGAAAGGCATTCCAGCACTGGTTTCTATGCTAGACATTCCAAACAAAGAGGTTAGTTTTCTGCCCATGGAGTACTTTCTAGATTTTACTTTTACAGAGGTTTGTTATAATTGGACTAGGAGGGGGTAAAAGTGAAGCTTAAGGGATGTAGTGTATTCTTTACATAATACTGAGAGAGTTTATTGGTGTGAGGTGAACCGAACAAACACTAATACTGAAGGCGAGGTAGAAATAAGCATTACACACTTAGATTGGCTTTGGTTAAATCTTAGATCTCAACACTTGTGCTAAGTATATACATCTGGTCAATATTTTGTGTTTGTTTAATCGTGTATGATTGCCTTTCTTTTAGAACATGTGGTAGATTTTAGTTTGTATGTGTTCTACAATCAGTTACAAGTTGATAAAGGAGTGCAGGTCGAGGTTACATGCCTTCTAGTGAAAAGGTTGGCTGCAGCCACTTTCATGGGGATTCTAAATGCTCCATACACTCCCAGTGTGCATCTGTATGTAAAGCTATCGTAAACAATTACTGACTTGAATTGAATTACTAATTGTTATACTGTCTTAAATGTGTGTGAAATCAATTACTTTTAACTTGTGTTATAGGTTCAAAATGCAGCTTGTGGAGCACTTAAAAACATCTCATATGGCAGCGATAAAGACAACAAGATTGCCATTAAGAACTGTGATGGAGTGCCTGCTCTGATCAGGCTGCTGAGGAAGACCCATGAGCAGGAACTCACAGACACTATTACAGGTTCTTTGTGATCCCTATGCCAAAACTCTGTAAATAGAATAATGACCACAACCTCACCTTTTTTTTTTTTACTTTTTTTACTAAATTATTAACAAGATTAGTTTGCTAAACATTTGTTTAGCTAGTTGTCATAGCTGTTTTGAGGTTTAATATTAAGTATCCCTGTGTTAATTTCTGTTGATTATCCAGTTGAGGATCTGACTATGTTTGTGTACTCCTCATAAATGCATAACTATTACTTTTCCTCCTTTTTCCTAGCAACACTTTGGAACCTCTCATCCCATGACTTTGTCAAAATGGAGATTGTGGATCATGCGCTGCATGCTCTCTCTGACGAGGTCATGGTGCCCCATTCAGGCTGGGAGCAAGGGAACAACAGAGGAGGAGAGGAGAACTGCAAGCCAAGGCATCTTGAGTGGGAGACGGCCCTCACCAACACAACAGGCTGCCTCAGGTACGGAGCAAAAAAATAGACAGGATCAGAGAACGGATCAGGGCTCTTTCACTGCCATTATTATTATTTTGGCGTTATGTAAAGGGGGTATGGTATGTTGATGTAGCTAGAGGTGATGGTGATTGATCAGACTAGTTAAGCTGTGGGAGGATTGGAGTATAGATAAGTGGACAGAGCAGATAAGCAGAAAATACTTAAAAAAGAGTACACTATATATAGTTCACTCTACAAAGAAGTGTCTTTCTCAATCGGACAAAAAATCCAGAGGACACATCATCAGAGTAGAAAAACCTTCATAAATCGCACAAAGAACTCTCAAATCACATGTAAACAGGATATCATTATTTTTAAAGAGAGCTCATTAAATGTTTGTCAGGGTTTAAGGTCAGGGTTTGTTGCAGAGATCGGCATCCTCACAGTAGGATCAAATCATGTTGATGAAACAAATGTGAAGGTTTCCAGACCACGGTTGACCAGAGTTCAGTGAAACATTGACTTGGACAGTGTAAACTGTGTTTTAGCCTTTGGTTTGTTATCTATGCATTCCTTCTGACCGCGGGATTAATTGCAAGGTTCACTGAGTTTTGTACATTTTTCTCATTAGATTATTATACAGGCTATTTGAATCACTACATCTTTTATACATGCGTATAAGATGCATATCGGTCTTAATCTTCTCCATGCTGCAAAAAACCTTTTGTATTTCAGGTCTTCATACACAATTAAATTTTTTTTGTGTTCCATTTGTGAGCGGTGGGGAAACTGAGTTCCTTAGCAATGACGTAAGCCTTTTAGCCAACAGCAGTTTGGGGGCAGTTTATTGTCACTAATCTGATTTGGGGCAAATGACTGAGACTGCTCCCTCTCCTTACAGATGTTGACTGTGATGCACAGCTCAGTAGCTAACTAAAGTAATGATAGAAATGTTGGTCAGAACTTCTGTATGTTTGTTAACAATAACAACATCACAGTATACTGCCTCATAAACTCTGTTTAACCTGCATTACCCAACCCCTTTTTTCACATAATTCACCTTGTTACAAAAATGAACTGACTGTTATTCATGGTACTGATTCACCCCACAGTGGCCTCTTGTGGAGAATAGTTGGTACTTTAAAGATCAATTTCAGTAAATGTTCTTTTTTAAAATGTTAAGAAACAACTTGAACTCTGTGCTGCAGCTCTGATTTCATTTAGTTAGTTTTTTTAATACATAAAAAATCTTGGCCAGCTGCAGCATGTAAATGAACTTCCTGAGCTTTTCACTGAAGTGAAATCGGTGCCCCCTGCTGTGCAGTGGAATGTGTCCTGTTATTGTGTCAGAGGGCGTGTCTGTCACTTGGACAAACAGGCCAGTGCAAAAGACCAAGGCTGAAAATCATTCCAGTGTTTTCACCTTCATGCTCCTTCCTTTTCCTTCTCTTGCTCATGTGCGTTAGTGAATGAGTAGCTGACTTGGTGTCAATTTTCTATCCATCCAGTTCACTTACTTCAATATGGAGTGACAGAGCTATTGATGAAATTAGTTCAGAGACCAGTAACTCAATCTTCACAAAGTGTACTGGTCTATTCATACAGTTCTTTAAGGGTGTTGTGTGCCAAAATCCTTCAGCAATGAGCCTTTTCACCTTTTAAAATGCTTCATTCACACCCCTAATTCTTGTCCCTCTTCTTTTTAACTAAAGAAATGTGAGTTCAGAGCGGAGTGAAGCTCGAAGAAAACTGAGAGAGTGCACAGGATTGGTCGATTCACTCATGTACATCGTCCAGTCCCAGATTGATTGCAAAGATGTAGATAATAAGGTTTGTATAAAAGTGTGAGGCTTATCACAAGATTTATTAAGAGAATTGTGACAGGAGAGCAAAATGTGTGCTGTCAGTAGGTGACCTAATATACTGTATCTAATGTTTTGTTTCCCATATTTTATTTCTTCATCCCCCAGTTGATAGAGAACAGTGTGTGTCTGCTGAGGAACTTGTCCTACCAGGTGCACCGTGAAATTCCTGGTTTTGAGCGGTTTGTGGAGAACAGTCCCATGAGCCAGGCCCCCGGCTCCTCCAGTCAGAAGGGTAGCTGCTTCAGCTCCCGCAAGAGCAAAGGTCTGTGCCAGAAAGTGCGAAGAGCTATGTGAAAATTACACTATTCAGATTGATTAAGATGTCTAACTAGGTTAGTGCAGTTACTGATACTAAGACCAAAACACACTAGAACCAAGAAAACCACTCGCTTAAGCCAGAATGTTAACTATTTCCCCAACTGAGATGTTCAGCCTCTGTCCAGCTGCTCTGTTTGTGTTTCACTGAGAGTATTGATTTTTCTCGCCACGCCTCCCTCCTACATCTACTACAGATTTGCCAATGGTATTATGAAACCGTCTTGCTTCCACATTTTTCTCAATGAGACAAATATTCTCCCTCCTTAATGCTTTTCTCTATATGGGCTTTGAGGAAGTAATACATTTGACCCGAGTATGTTTTGACAGCATACTCTTGACAAACAAGTCAAAGAAGTGATTTTGTACTGATGAAATATTTATTTTCTTTTGAAAACCAACTGCTCTGTCAGTGTCCTTAACAGAGCAGATAAATATCTTTGATAACTGCAGGTCAACACAAAGTTTACCAGAAACAATCACTGAACAAAACATTATAAATCTAAAGTTCTTTGAGCTGTTGTAGCCTTTGATTTGCTTCATATCACTTTTCTGATTCCGTGTGGTGGCTGTGATCGTGTGTTTACTGAGTGACTCAATTGTGGCTGCTTCCCTCATTTAAAATGCTTTCTCTTCCTCCGGTTCTGCATTTCCCTCCCTCTTCGCCCCTTGTTTTTCTCTCCTCCCTTCCCTTTCTTCCTCCCCTTTTTTGCACTGGGCTACAGATGAGTGGTTTTCTAAAGGTAAGTTCTCTAGAATAACAGCACTTTGCTACTACTGCCAGTTGACTTAATGTTCACACTCAAGACCCTTTAGTTGAACTAACTGAAGTATTATTGCTGTACTAATGTGCATGTCTCATTTTTAATACTCTCAGGTATATAGTAATATTTTGTGGTTTTGATGTTGATGTTTGTTTCCAGGTAAAAAAGAATCAGATGCAACTGCAGACACAATAGACATTCCAAAGAGGACCACACCAGCTAAAGGTAATCACTGGCTAATCGCTGTCGCTGTATTTCATGCACAATATTTATAGGTTGTATGTGCATAATATATCTATATATTTATTTATTTGCCATAATTCTGTCCTGCTGCCTTAACTTACTTCTCCACAATCCCCCCTTCCTCCGCCCCCAACTCCCTGTCCTTTCCCTCTCCCATGCAGGCTATGAGCTATTGTACCAGCCGGAGGTTGTTCACATTTACATCGCTCTGCTCAAGGAGTCTAAGAATCCCACTGTGCTGGAAGCCTCAGCTGGAGCCATTCAGAACCTCTGTGCCGGCCGCTGGATTGTAAGTGACCACCTATCTATTATGATCCTTTTCCATTACCCAGAATCACCTCTTGTGTTTAGAAAAAAAACAGTTGAGCAACTGTGATGACAGATTGTGGGAATGTGGTCAAACATTTTGAGCAGGGTCCAGGAGAAGTTCTGTACTTTAATAATAATTTTTGTCAGGGTTCTACAATCAATTGTTTTAAATTGAAAACACAAATGATACATGTTAAATAATTAACCACATTATTTTATTTACCATCTAACACATTTATACTCCCTGTAACCTAGTTTAAAATTGTCCTCAGCTCAGTATCCTTTATACAGTATGTGACACACATTAATCACAATATAAATTAAATTCCTGCATTTAATAACTTGTGTGTGTCTGTCTTTGCTTAGTACGGGCGATACATCCGTGCCTTGGTGCGCCAGGAAAAAGGTCTACAAATGATAACTGAGCTGCTGGGCCATGGCAATGACCGAGTGGTTCGAGCCATGTCTGGAGCCCTCCGCAACCTGGCCATTGATCCACGCAACAGAGATCTACTAGGTGAAACTTAGCTTTGTCCCCAAATCATATTATTACAGTAAAATGCAAGTCCAAAAGGCTGTTTAGTTCAAGAGAATAATCTCAATATTCAAATGTACTTCAGTGTTTGACCCCTTTTCTTTTGCCAATATGTTGACAGGTAAACACACAGTGCCTAACCTGGTGGCGAACCTTCCTGGTGGTCAGCATCAGCCAACACGAGCAATGTCAGAAGAGACAGTGGTCTCAGTATTGAGCACGCTGCATGAGGTGCTGGGTTCCAGTTTAGAATCAGCCAAGATCCTTAGGACCTCACAGGGAATTGAGAGACTTGTGCTTATAAACAAAGATGGGTAAGAAATGGTAGATTTGTGTTATTTGCTTTTTGTGGGATGAGTCTAGAATTATGCGCGCTGATCATTTGAAGCCTGAACTGTTTCTCTAATCTCCTTGGTGCAGTAATCGTTCCGAACGGGAGGTCCGTGGAGCAGGCCTGGTGCTGCAGACAGTGTGGGGTTACAAGGAGCTGCGGCGTACTTTGGAGAAGGACGGCTGGAAGAAGACAGACTTTGTTGTCAACCTAAACCCCCCCACCAACCATCCCAGAACCAATGGAGGATATGAGGACAGCACCCTGCCACTGCTAGACAAAGGTCAGGAAGCTAAAGTGTGGAGCACTGCAAGATTAAACGACTCCGTCATTTCGGTAGTGAAGGCAGTGTCATCTGTGTTGTTGTTTTGTTTTTACGTCAGCATAAGGGAATTAATTATTCAGTATTTGTTTGACAATTAAAACACAATAAGGAAAAAGACTTAACATACAAACAGTTAAAAATGTTGATGCATATTCTTTTCTTTTTATTAACAGGTGGCAATAGGGACCGGGAATTGATTCCAATGAATGACATGGGACCAGGTACGTGTGACAGCAGAAGAATGCACGAAGAGCATCACAGATTTTTACTGAAGCAACTCTTTGAAATTATCTTGAATATCTGTACAGACACCTACTCCACACTGGACGAGAGAGGGAGAAGGAACACTCTGGATAACACACTCGAACCTGCTGACAAAGATCCAATACAGGTGAACACTGGTGCACACATACACACACGCCCCACAACCTTGCATGATTGCAACTTAATAACCATTCTTTAAAATGAATATGCCTACCATACCACCACCTGGTGATGTTAGTATTGTGGCAGACATAAGACAGCATATCACTCCTGACTTCTCACAGCGGGGTGTAATGCCATAACCTGCATTAAATTGTTGCCATACCAGGCTCTGTCTACCACAACATTAAAACCATCAGCTGGTGCTACTGCCATGGCTGATTAGTATAAACTCTACATACTTAGCTAAGACAACCATTTACTGTAGAGCAGTTCTTTCTAAAACATAATAAATCTTTCCCTCCTATGTGAAAGTCACAGCAGAGGACACCAGTGGGGAGTGTCTTTATCATCATTAAACTAAATTGAATTGGATGTTGTTTTACAGTACACGCCCATTATATTTATAGAGAAAGCGCTTTCGTTCTGAGCCTTTATATTTCACAGGGATACTTAGATCATTCAGATCTAATTTCTAGCAAATATGGTAACTGTGTGAGGAGACTTGCTCTCACACACACCCACAGGCAGCATGTTGACGCATGTCTTGTTGACGCACTCTGGTTGTGTCTTGCACATAATTTCTCACCAGTGTTTTTCCTCCCAAAATGACCTAACATTAAACTAACATTTTGTAAACCTTTTTTTCCTCTCTTAACTGATGCCTAATTTTCCTCCACCTCTACCCTATATTTCTGTTTCTCTTCCTTCTCACATTTATTTTTTTACTTAAATGGTTTCCGTGCTGTGTTTTTCTTCTGGTTTTCTCTCTCTCTCTATGTCTCTCTATCTCTGTCTCTCAGGGTGGGATGTATGGGGAGAGGCAGGCCTCTTTGCCTCTAATGGATTCTTACGATGGTTAGGCTACACCCATTGTCACACTGCATGTCAGAGCATGGTATGTGTGTCCCACCAGCTGCTCCTCTCAGCTCACTGCATGGCCTAACATCGTAGATTGACAGTGTTGTCAATGTGCCTCAGTTTTATTGTGTTCAGACCTTGTTTTGCCTTTTAAGGCTGATGAAATGTCACTGATTATGATTTGTTGATTTCTTCTGCACAGTTTTTTGTCAAATTTGTGGTGACTATGTTGCCCGCAGCTACATGTCTTTATTGTATTTTTTGTTCCAATCCCTCTGCTGTGAATCAAAATGTGATTCTTTTGTCCTAGGCATGAACGCCTTACAGTAGCTGGTTTATATCACAAATTCCCATACCTGTACCTCTTCTTCCTTCTGCAGAAAAATTGATTGTGTGCATCACAAGACGACAGCCTCCTCCCACCTACTGTCCTTGCTGAACTGACTATGTGGGGGCCACTACACTACCGATGACTCTTTTGCCCCTCTTCACTTCATTTGCAGCTTTTCTTCTTTCTCTTTGCATTCCTCTAGAACAGCTTACATTACAATGAAGCCAAATGGAAACCTAATATGGATCTACAATACCTGTGGACAACTAGATGTGACACTATAACTTAATGACCTAAAAACACTTAAATACTGTGGTGACAACATTAAATCATCATGCAAGAACAATGACATGCCTGCACAACACTAATGCTGTCAAAAAGCAGGGACTGTGGGTTTTAATTTAAAGACTGTAGTTCTCATCATGTTGTAAAGTTCTGAGTTTAATTAAACAAATGAAAAGTAACTGTTGGTATCAGAACACTACTATTACAGTACACTCTGCTTCTGCTTATAGAAACTGAAGGGGTCTATTTTCCCCCCCCATACTCTGATTGTTGATGTTACAAGAATAATATGTAATCTCCTGCCAGTGAGAACAACGCTTGAGCTGATCAGATACTTGCTTCTGTTATGGTAGTGGCTTTTTTTATTTGCTTTGCTCTGTACCACAGTAATGTACGTGCCAAATGGCACTGCTACTGCCACGACTGCCAAAACTGACTCTACACACTCAACTGTTTTACAACAACTACATTAAAAATGATTATATCTAGCTTAATTTTCTATGAAATCCGTGTCGAAAGATCCTCGCTGAGATGCATGGGGATTCTGCATTTCTGTATTTGATGGTGATCCATAAATGGAAAGGTGACAGACACATCAGTTCTTCCTCACCTCAATCAATTGGACAGTATAAATTGTGCTGTGTTTCTTTTTGTTAAATATATGTCATGGGATTCAGTGAATGCATTTCCTTTTATCTGCAGGTCTATTATCTTATGAATGTGTACATACATGCTTAGATTGTCTTTACCAGTGGGCTAACTGGAGTGCCTCACTCTTTCAGAATCTGTTTGATGGATGTATCCAGCATGAGGTGGCTAGTATAAAGAAGTCAGCAGTGCTCACCTCTGAAAGATAACTCAATGTGTGGACTTTGTAAGAGTTGATTTTACTTTTTAGTATTGGTTCCTATGAGGTATAAACATTTTGAGTTCTGCATAATTTTTGCAATACAAACCTGGTACAGACTAGTACAAAGGAGATAACACTACTGTTGGATATTACCTGTTTCTTTAGTACGCTGCTTGTTCTGTAGAAAAATGGATATTCTTAGTGCAGAGTGAGATGTAGATATGATGATGATTAAAAGAAGCACTAGGGGTTATAATGTGTATTTTTCTTACTTTTTTATAACCTTTCTTTTGATTTCCATAGCAATTGGAACTTAAAAGAGAAATCTTAATTTTCGTAGTGACACGTTGCCTTCAAGAATGGACTCACTAAAAGAGGCAAATAGAGAAAAGCAAGGATTTGTTAGAAATCTGTGAGGAGGCATAGAGCAGAATTTGCTATTGGATAGTGGAGAGAAACAGCACATTTAAACTATATATATATACACACACAGAGACGAGGATATTTGTTAATTACAATGGTTTTATGTATTTTTTTATATTGATTTGGGTTACATTGCTTTTGGGTGCTTGGGGTGAATGCATATGCAATCATTGTTTTATGTTTGGATTGAAAATGCTACTTAAGTTAGCTAAACAAAATCCTCCCAACACAGTCCTCATATACTGGAACACTAATGGAAAAGAATATTAGATTTTGAAAAACACCATAATCTTTTGCCTTGGCTAAAAGTTGCACATTTATCATCTTATAAAAGAATTATGTAACTAGCAATACTGTTTTTAATAAAATTATTTGGTCACAGCATTTGTTTGCTTTTTGGACCATGATGACATTGTTTTATGATGTAGAAAAGCATTTGTCGTGTTAACCTGGCTGTTAGTCGTGTCCTGTGTCGTTTCATATTTCATCCTGCAGGTGGCGCTGTCAGCGCCTACACAAGAGTAGAGTTGTCCAACATGTAGTACCTTGATAT
Organism: Betta splendens; assembly: GCF_900634795.4. Taxonomy (NCBI): domain Eukaryota; kingdom Metazoa; phylum Chordata; class Actinopteri; order Anabantiformes; family Osphronemidae; genus Betta; species Betta splendens. The sequence continues at coordinate 13,417,906 of NC_040881.3, forward strand.
TTGGAGTTAAAAGCCTTTGCTGTGCTTTAAAATGAAGTGTAGTTGTGAAAAAAATTCTACGTCTGCAAAGGAGGATCATCGGCAAGTATGATTTTCAAGCTAGGCAATTTTAACCGTCTTGTCCAAACGTAAGTGTAGCTGGCGTCGGTGAAGATTCTGTCATCTAAATGAGGTCTTGACATGACTAAAGTTCAGTCATGTCAAGCGGACGACGGCTTTCAGTAGAAACGTTTCCCACCAGTGGACTACGGATAAGGTCGCTGCCTTTGTCCGTATTGCTAAAAGGCGTCAAACAGGCTAAAGTTGCACCCACTGTAATAAAATGAAGCTCCTGCTCAACGTTGCACGAGCGCGTGCCAGTTTCTCCACGTGCTGCGTAGCTACCAGCTGCACTTTCACTGTAGCTAATTTCGTGCTAAGCTGTTCCCGATCTATGATTATGTCGCCGAGAGCAACTCTACACATATTACGAGCGTTTTCTGTAGAAAACGCGTTCTAACGCTGGTTAAAGTGCTAAATTACAAAAAAAAAAAACATTACAGGCAATTTGATCTGCAGGTGCTAATGGAGCCGTAAGGTATTTTTGTAAGTGAGAGCTAAAAGTTTGACAGGCAACAGTTAAGTTGACGTAATTTTTAAAAATCCTATTCTTTTACGTTTTGTTCTTTTTTATCCCAGTTCCCACGTGGACATGCGGAGGTACCGGTGGCCAGGATACGAGACGCAGCTCCTTAAAGAACTGCAGAGACAACAGAACGCCACCCAGTTCTGTGACACGCTCTTACAAACGGAGGGCAAGTATTAGCCGCGTGGCTAATGCTAGCGTAGCTCTACTTAAAAAACAAAAAGTAATGATGGTGTCCTCTGTTTTGTGAAGGTATCTCCGTTCCGGCCCATAGTTGCGTCCTCGCGGCTCTCAGCCCGTACCTGTCCCGGAAACTGTCCGCCTCGCCGTCGCCCGCGCCGGGACAGAAACGTCTGCTGCAGCTGCAGCCTGTGAAGGCCGGGACGCTGCTGAAGCTGGTTGGTCTGCTGTACTCTGGGAGCCTGCAGGTGGACGGGGACGAGGAGCAAAGGGATGTGCTGGCTGTGGCCCACGTCTTCGGCATCAAAGAGCTCGCGGGAGGAGGCGAAGGTGGGACGATGGAGGAAGAGTTCCGGGAGAAGATGCGGCTCCTCGGGAGCTTCAGAGAGAACAGCAGTCGCGCAGGAGGCGAAAGCAGGAAGATGCAGGACGCAGAGGTTCAGGTTGAGATGGCAGGAAGTGGAGATGTGGATTCTCCAAATTGTATGGCGACAGGCCATTGTTTCACTTCAGGCTGTGCTCCATCTGTATTTCACCGCGTGGAGGTTCCGAGCGTGTCGCGACCCCAAAGCATCACGACGGATGAGGAGTTTGGCTTCAGTTCTGGTCCAATCGCTCCTATCGTGACCTACCGAGCACTGAATGATGCGACGGCCACATCAGGCCGACCCACAACTTCAGCTTCGCCCAGCAACACAATGACCTTCGCACATTCCCGCGGTGACGACACAAACCCCACTGAAGAACAAACACAGCAACGCTCCGAGGAGCATTGTGAAAGCCTGCAAGAAAAGGAGGAGAACACAGGACTGGAAGGAAAAAGAATTGGACCAACGCTTGACAGCAGAGAAGCTACAGACGGGCCACGTCGAGCCAAGAACGTGGAAAGTGGAAATTCTACAGAAAAGAGGAATCCACGTTCGAATGTAGGAAAGAACCTGGCCAATATGAAACAAATGCAGATGTTAGAGACCACCCAGATTTCCATTAAGGTATGGACGTACTCTGAGATCACTTCAAGTAAATGTGTTGGTTTGAGGTGGAACTCTCTCCCCTCTGTAGGTGAAGCTTAGGAGGAGGACTAAAGGAGAAGTCTGGGAGGTGGTAAGCCAGCAGGATGCAGAGGAGACCTTGACAGTTCTGGCCTCCCACAAAAAGGTAGATGATCTTAGCCATGAACTAACTCATTCAAGCAGTTTAATTAGATTAGATTAAGTGTTGTGGAGTTGTAGGAGTTACGGTTCTTTTTTTAACCTAAAACTGCCGACTGTTTAATACTTAATTACTTAAATTTAATCTAATTTACTTTAAGTAACTTTATTTCCCTCACACTGCTTTTCCAAGTGTTCCAAATACAACATAATGACAAATCTGTCATGTTTACTGACTTAAGTTTAATTTGGCTCAATTCATTTCACTACAAAGATGTAATTAATCTTGTGTAGGATGGGTTCAACCGCAAAAGGCTGCAGAAGAACCTGCCGCCCTGCATTGTGGAGCCAGATATTCTGAATCTACCCCCTCACCCAAACACTTGTTGTGGCTGCCAGACACCTTCTTGTGACTTCAACCTAAATCAAAAAGATGATCTTGCTTCAACGTCATGTGCCCAGCATCAGGAGTCTGATGAGCAGATAGAAAAACTACTGGAGGACATAATGATGGGCCTCAACATCCTGCCCAACGTGGAGAAGGAGGTCAGGAAGTCTCACGACCCTGAACAGGGCCTTGTCGGAGCGCTGACCTCGGGTCAGGTCCCTGCGACACTGAACATGCCAGAATGCGGCCAAGTGCGTCCTGCTGTCAGTGTGCCAGGCTGCACCTTTTGCCAGGATCTGGGGACAAGCAGTTGCCATTCAGTATCAGCAACGGGTACGAAACCATCTTTGGAAAGTAAGGTGTTTTCGTCGCACATTCAACACATCCAGTAGGATTCACATATTGTTGTAAGAATATGTGTCTAAAAGAAGCTTTTTTAAGAATTGGTGCAGATGTAAGCAGGTAGTTAAATGTTTATTTCTCTTCATTCTATACTCAATTCGTATTTTGTCTTACCAGCTCCCTAACTGGAGCATCACCCGTCTGCCCACAATCTACACGTCCGTTTCCTGCTACCTTTGTGCTAAAACCTAGCACCTCTGCATTATTTGATTATGATGCACTGATGTGCACCATCTTTCACCCACTGTGCATCTATCTGTTGTTGTTCGACAGCTCCGAAGCCGCCTGACAGCAGCCTATCAGTGATACAGCTGGACAGCGTACAGCAGCTGCAGTGCATTGCAGACGGGACATGTTGTGAGAGCGCGTCACTGTCCAAGAGTCAAGAATGTCTTCATGAAGAATCCAGAACAAAATCAGTCACACATCAGGAAGCACCTGGACAAGACACTGAGCACATCCAACATGTAGATCATGTACCTACGACTGAGACGCAGTCTGAGTATAGTGTCGTCTTATCTTGGATGAATGAGATGCAGATTCCTCCATGTCTTTCTCCTCTAGGCCCATGCCAGCAACAGGCCTCTCTACATGAGCGACCGTGGCTCACAGAAAACCCTGGATGCCTACGGCTTCCTCCTGGTGCCATCACTCGCATGAAAAAGCGAGAGCCTTGCACTATGAAGCACTTGGAAAAGAGAGGAACAATATCTGGATGGCAACAAGATGGAGCAGAACCAAACTCAGAGCCCAGGAAGATAGTGGAGAGTTTAAGGTGTAAACAGGCCGGCACATCAGGAGAACCTGTAGCGTCGAAAAGGAGGAAGAGAAAGTACACAAGCCGTCTGCAGGACACTGCTCCTCCTTTAGCGTACAAAGGTGTGCCTGTCAGTGATGGAACAAAATATGTCAAAATGAGCAGTTGCTCTGTCAGCTTGTCAACCAACAATATATTGGCCAAAAGAAGAGAGAGAGGGCGATCAGCTCTCTGAATATTCCATCTAGATTGAAAAGGAAGGCACATCCACTGTCGCACACAGCAGAAAGGCTGAAAGAGAAGACAAAGGAGCCCACAAGGAACACAGACCGAACTCAGTCCAGGACCAGGGCTTTGATGAAGAAGGGATCAGTATGTGACGCACAGCCTGCACCTCTGGTGCCTGTAGCCTGCAGAGCTTCAACTGTAAATAATTCCCCACTTATCAAACGAAAACGTGGAAGACCACCAAAAGTTAAGGTGGTAGACCTTCCTCCTACAAGCAACAATGCTGCTCTTGTTCATGAGAAGAACAATAGTGGTCAAAATCACAACAGCCCAGTGTTTCTGAGTAATGTAAGCCAAGAAATGGCTTCACTGCGGGATCAGGAACAGCCACTGAAGAATCAAGATGAAGGTAATGTGTCTGTTTTTAGCATCAAGGCTGATTGATGCATTCTGAAGAATTAATGTGCATTTTACAATGAATTAGAAAAAAACGCAATTCAGAAACCTTAAAGAATTGAGTTTAATGGGTGAGTGATTAATTGAGTTTCAATCCATTTTTCAGTACTTTTTTTACTTGCTTCAAATACGGTACTTTTACTTTTTTAACTCTACTCAATCTAACAAATAATAATCTGCAGATCGTTCATACCAGTTTTACTTAGTGTTAGTCAAGTGTCTGCAAAATCATGCCTCAAAATTTAGTGTCACAGAAATAATTAAAAAAAAGCTTAGAAAAGCTGTCAAGTAAATCCAGTTGTGTAATATTTAAAATGCTTTTTTAATGTGGTTTTTAGATATTTGCAAGTACAGCACAATAATATCAAAAAGAATTAAGCTTGTGACTAGTGGTTCAGTTCCCTGTTACACTGGATAATCTGATGTACTTTCTTTTTTTTTTTTGTTTTTACTAGTAAAATCCTGCGATGCAGCAGGATCAAGTGCAATACTTGCTGAATTGGTAGATGCTGGGGGACAGAGCAGGACCACAGGCAGCGATAAAGAAGAGGAGGAAGTGGAGGTGGATGTTCTGCTCTCCTCTCCACACAGAACACCTCCGGTGACTGCACTGACCATGGTGATACCTCCGGATGAAGAGGAGGAGGAGGAGGAGGAGGAGGAGGAAATGATTGAGATTGATGTGACTGGAGATGAGTTAGAGTAACCTTTTGTACTAATATCCAATCCACAGTGTTTACAAGTTGGGAAAAAAAAGTTGTTAATGTTTAACTTTTGAATACGTTGAAGCACTTAAATTGCAATGAGTCAAAAGAAATTATTTTTTTTACGCCCTTAATGCAATTTATTATGTAAGTTCCAAATTTTTGGTTTATAAAGAACAGTGTGTTTTCATGCCAGTGTTCCGTTTTGACTGCAATAACTGCATAGATTCAGGCGGCGGCCTCTAGGGGGCGCGCTGCGTCTGTCTCCTGCTTGAATCCAACTTTATTGACAGCGGAAGTTCGGGAGAAAACGGTACACACGTGTTTACTTGTAGATTTGAAGGTTACTGAAGCGGTGATACGTTCTGAATCCTCGGTACGTTATAGAGCTCCACCAGAACGGAGTGGTTGAGGTTATAGGTTGTGTGGAAGTCGCCCAACAGCAGATATGGATCCCATGAAGGCGCAGCAGCTGGCAGCGGAGCTGGAGGTGGAGATGATGGCTGATATGTACAACCGGTAAAGCCAACTCAAGCTAACAGCGTGAATAGACGTCTGTGTGTTTCCAGTAGGCTACTGTCTGAGATTGCCTTAGACTTTGCGTTAGTGAGAGGGTACTTTTAAATATATTTTGATGTTACCTGTACGTTCTGACAGAGATCACCCTCCTGCTAGCTAACGTTGGCTACTGTTCATAGCTGTAGTATGTACATGTGTAGGTCCATTCATGCTATGTCGCCGCAGTTCCTACAGTCTTTAGTTTCAGTGGAGTAACGAGTAAATGTATATTACTATACAATCTTTGTCTACTATGATACAAAGCAGTAGGAACCTAGTCTTTCTCTATTAGTCTTATTAAACAGCTTGTTATAACACATCCGCACACACTTGTATCCTGTAAAGAAATTCTTCCTATTACTGAGTTCAATAAAATCAATAAAAAAATACGACGACCATAACACCCCCGTGAAATGAAATTCTGATACTATATACAATGCTCTCATCGTAATTACAACATTTGAGATGAGCTATAAATGAAGACTAAAACAAATATTATATAACAAAATTACATTGTGGGTTGTAGGTTTAGTCAAATTGATGTATGTTTACAGTAATTGGTCCTTTACAACAAGTTATAGTGTATAGTGTATATTTCACAGAAATATTAATGTACATGATATTTGCCATTAATGCCACACAAAGAAACCTTGTGCCCCAAGGTTAAATGTGAGTACACATTTTTTATTGTCACTTCCTTGTTCAGCTTAGTATCAACAGTAACAAAAATTTTAATAAATGAATGAAAATAAATTGACAAGTCTATGGACTAAATAATATAGTGATTAGTGGTCAGTGCTTGCTGACATGCAGCCTTTCCTTGCATTAGGATTTGAGTTACAAAACCACTAAACAAAACTGAAATTCAGAAAGTTGCTATAGGTCCCTAGTACTATAGAACTACCAAACCTAGTCAATTTCCTTCTTTTTATTATTTATTGTTTGTCAAAAAAATATAGATTTATGTTAATCAAAATTAAAGCCTAATTATTTGGCCCAGGACCTTCTAGAACGTTACAATACCTTTAGCAGCTTTTTTAGGGCCTACAATTAATAAAAAAATATAAATAGATCTGCAGGTGTGTCACTTTCATCAGTATATCCATAAAATATGATGTGGAGTGTAACTGACAAAGTGATATACTTGGTCAATCATTATCACCCAGTGAGTTCTTCAGAAGCAGCTCTGTGCAGGTGGTGACCAGGTGACTCTGACATATGAATGTCTTTATTATCTAAAGAAGTGATGATGTGTTTAGAACAGATGCTTTGATCATACTGATTTTTGGACCTTCTTTTACATTTCTTATGCATTCAATGAATATTCTCCCATCCCCAGAATGACCAACGCTTGCCACAGGAAGTGCGTACCGCCACATTACAAGGAGGCAGAGCTGACGAAAGGCGAGAGTGTTTGCCTGGACCGCTGTGTAGCCAAATACCTGGACCTTCACGAGAGGCTGGGACGTAAACTAACAGAGCTGTCGGTCCAGGACGAGGAAATGATGAGGAAAGCGGCTGTCGGCAGCGGGTAGAGAAACTGAAAACTGAAACCTAATGAGGGAACTGCAAAGTTGTGGTGTGGGGGTCAGCATACATGGTTTCTCTAAGATGCAAGACAGTTTTTTTTATTTTTAAACTTATGCTTAGGTAAATAATACACAGAGTGGATGCTGTTGAGGGTCCAATGACTTCTGCCGTTTCTGCTGCAACAGAGGATGATCCAAAGCTTGGAAATGGACAAAGAAGCGGAGCTCTGAGTGAACTTGGTGTCTTGAACCCCCACTAAGATCTGGGGCAACATTATCTCCAGGTCACTTAGTTGTTGGAGTACATAATCTCAAATGCTGCATTACGTCTTTGTAGTAATCAGAGACCTGGCAGCAGATGAAACTTTGATTCTAAGGTGACAATATGTGATGTTGAAATAGATCCATTTTGTTTATTATTACAATAATAGATGCCATGCACTGAGTTATGTACACTAGCATAGTGTGAGTCATCATTTGGCTCACACAAACATGTTCCTCATTTTCAGGAAGTATTAAAATGATTCTGATTGAATGGACGTGTGTTGGTCGCGTGAACTTTGCTCGTTTGTCAGTGTTGAGTGTTATGGTGGATGTCATTGAACCCACTTTTGTTCCCGTCACGGCCCCTGTGTTAACGCTGTCGCAGACTTGTTTCTGCGTACTGACACATGCCGCGCTGTTTGTTTTTATTAATTTCTAGAAATAAACATCTTACCATCATGAGCATTGGTTTATTTTATGTATTTTTTTTAAACATTTTAGTAAACGGGGGCCGGGTTTTCTGGGTGCGCCTGTCCCTTTAAGACGGGCGGCGAGGTGGGGAAGTGAAGACGGTAAACTTTCGTTTCTCTCGCGAAACTTGTATTTAATCTTGGCTCTGGTGCGTCAGAAATGGGAAGTAAGTACTGCACACACGGAGCTGCTGTGTGTTTTCTGCCTGTCCGGTGAAGCGACCTACTAGTTGTGCTGAATACGAGCTGAAGCGCACGGTGAGTGATATAAAGGGTGTGATGGGTTGTTGGTGCGATCACCGTAGCCTCAGACCGACCTCTCCGTCACGTGTTGGGGACAAGCCGCGCAGTCCGCGTGTTTTGGGGGTCTACACTTAACAGCATCACACCTAAGACCATGAAAACTGTTTAAGATCGCAGCAGTGACGAGAGGCGTGACTAGATTTATTTATAATGGCGTTGGTCGCTTGTGCCGAGCAGCCGATTCTGCTCAGGCGACAGAAAAGTTGATTTAATTTTCAGTTTGACATTCATCTTTTTAGAAGTAGTTTATCTGGCCACGACAGTGGGCTTTAGAGAACTTGAAGCTTTAGAGAACTTGAAGCCTACATCCTCTTTTTCTGACGATGTGGACCGTGACTGTTCAAGCGATCAGTAAACACCATCAACTACAGAAACGAGCCAGTACAGAACAAACGAGTCCGTCAGCGCTAATTAGCCCACGTGTCATTGCCGTTTGAGCACATCAATGATATGGAAGTTGTCACGTTTTAGGCTTTTGAAATAAAAATCACCGAAAGCTAATATTTTAGCTCAGATGTTATTATTTTTCAGACATTGATGGAGGTCGCTCTCGTTTGTCTTTGAATTAAAGGAGAATTTCCACACAAATGAGACTGACTATGAACTGGCTTTTTAAAATAACCCTTTCACACAAAGTGAAAGGTTTTACACATTCTCTAACCTTGACTAACAACCAGCGATGACTTCTCCTGTAATATTATCTATTAGGTGTATATGGATTATCTCAGGAGAACGTTATTATTATTATTAATTATTACTCCTACCACTAATAATATAATAATCATATCAATATTAATAATATTTTACAAGTCAGGAAGTATTTACTTCACACCATGCAGCGTTAATGCAGTGTACTTCTCCTTGTGGTCACCAGATGGAAGCAGAAGAGATGGTTAGAGATGCTGATGCTGGACCTAATGACAACGAAAATGAGATGCTGAATGTGGGGCAAGAAGAGCAGGTGAGCCCTCCCTTCAGGGATTCTCCTGTCTCGGCCGATGACAGTCCTCTATGAGTGAGATTAATCATCACCGCTCCTCTTATCAAATACTCGTGTGACTCCTTGTCTTTTGAAGATGGAGGAGTTTTTGGGCCCGCAGGCGGAGTACAATGAGGAGGAGGAGGAGAGGAAGTACTACAGGAGGAAGAGGCTGGGAGTGATCAAGAACGTTGTTGCCGCCAGCGTTGGAGCCATGATTGTGTACAGTGTTTACATGGGTACGTTTGTAAGGAGGGAGCGCGGAGGCGGCGTAACGGACACGCAGGCGTTACATCTCTGCTTGCGTCGACGCAGGCCTTCTGCAGATGCAGCTGATCCTCCATTATGACATGACCTACCGCGAGGTGAAGTACAGCAACCTTGGCCTGGAGGACATCGACCACAAGATGCTGATGGGCATCAACGTCACCCCCATCATTGGCCTGTTGTACACCCCCGTTCTCATCAGGTACACACACACACACACACACACACACACACACACACACACACACACACACACACACACACACACACACACGTTATACAAGAGGCTTTTGAAAAGCTTAGGTTGTGTATTTATTCTGTTTGCATCTCTCCCTCAGGTTTCTGGGCACTAAGTGGATGATGTTCCTGGCTTCAGGAATCTACGCGCTCTTCGTCTCAACCAATTACTGGGAGCGTTACTACACCTTGGTTCCCTCAGCCGTAGCTATCGGCGTGGCCATTGTGCCGCTCTGGGCGTCCTTAGGAAACTACATCACTAGGTGAGAGAAGCAGCGGGGGGTCGTCGCAGCTTGACCCTCATGAGGTCACAGCTCAGAGGTCACTGAGTGGGACTGATCATGGATGGGCTCAGGTTGATGCTCTAAAAGTATAGCTGAATTTCATCCTGATGACTCCTTTCAATAAACCTTTAAGGTCTGACAAAAAAAAGGCACATGTTGAAAAAGCACTAGCTACTTTTATCTTTACATTGTCATTGAAGGTAGTGCAAAATCAGACTTTTTGAGTTTGGTTATGTTGCTGGATTCAAGGCGTTTACCTCATAAACATAAACAAGGGCCTGAGTCTGCTGCTCATTTTTTGGGCGGTCTAACAATCTGACACTGGAAGAATGTAGTAAAAATGTGACTGGCAGCGCTGTGGGGTTCATCTTTAATACTATAAAAATTTAGCCTGTGACGGTTCTCATGACTTCACCAAGGTCAAGTCCAGTTGTGTGTGTTTTGTCATTGATGTGCGCTGCAGGATGGCCCAGCAGTACTACGAGTACGCAAACTACAAAGAGGAGCACGTTCAGGAGCAGAAGAAGCCTCCCAAGGGAGCGTGCCACAGCTACATCATCATCTTCCACTCGGTCTTCTTCATCATCTTCCACGTGAGCCCTCAGACGTTGTTCTGGTCCCTGCATGGCGCCTCAGATCATTCTACACTGTGAGACGGAACAACACACAACTCCTGTCTCGTTCGTCTTTCTCACCAGCTGAGCTTTGTCTTTGCCGAGTTCCCCATGAGCCTCGTCCTCAATGAGTACCTGCATGAAAAGGACCACATTCTGTGCAATGTCGAGTACTGCGGTAAAGACTACTACTACTACTACTACTACTACTACTACTACTACTAGGGACACAACTACAGCAATTACAGCCTTGACATAACACCTACTCCTTGCTTGATTCACTGTTACTGTTTTTAGTCTGTATTTTAGCCACTCACTGCTTTTTGACTTTTCCATATTAAACCATCCACTTCCAGGTGCAAACATCAGTGGAATGATCCCTGGATTCAACACCACTGTGCTGACCAATCTGCCTCGCTCCATGCTGCTCATCCAGGTGGAGAGCGTCCTCATGGGCTTCGCCTTCCTCTCCATGATCACGGTGCGGTCCCTCTGTTTACTTCTCCATATTTCCAAAGATCCTCGCAGAAATCTATATATAATAATTGCAAACAGTCAAGCTGCACTGTTGTTATCGCTGTATATGCAAAGCCTGTACTGAAGACGAGTAACTCCATAGGCTCTCACACAGCTCCACCGATCCTATCAAAGATGCAGGCTTCTGAACACTTTGAAGACTTGTATCTATGGCTGTACATTAAAATGCATGCACGGGAAACTACTACTGCCAGGAGTGCAATGCTCTGTAGATAAGAAGTCAGACTAGGTTTCAGCCACGTGGGGGCAGCACAGAAAACTCCAAAGCACAGACAGGACCTTATGAGCAACACTGTGTCTCGTCAACACTAGCGTTTGTTACGATCTGTGCTCTGGTCATTTAGTTCACAGTTTATAGCTCTGTGTTTAACTGTGCATGTTCACTGTGAAGAGCGACGGCACCTGGAGAATCGCAGAAAGGTGTGACATCATCATCAGACGGTAGCACAGAGGTGTTGATTGCAGCAGGAAGCTTCTTTCTAAGTGACAGTACTTTCAGTCAGGTCCGCGCCGCCATTCACTGATTCGGCTCGACCTTCCCGCAGTTCCTCGTGTTGTGCGGCGCCGCGTACCGGCCTACGGAGGAGATCGACCTCCGCAGTATCGGTTGGGGAAACATCTTCCAGCTGCCTTTCAAGCACCTGAGAGACTACCGCCTGCGACTGCTCTGCCCCTTCTTCGTCTACAGCGGCTTCGAGATGCTGTTTGCCGTCAGCGGGTTCTCCCTGGTACGACACTGTCCCTGGAGCTTAAAGCGCTAGCGGTAGTAGGAGGCTTCACTCGCAGTGCTTAACAAGGACAGTGAACGTGTTTCCTCCCTCCACAGTCCTATGGCGTGTGCAATTTGGGCCTGAAGAAGCTGTGGCTGCTCATCGTCGTCTACGGCCTGTCCTGCTCCGTCTTCTCCTCGCTGTCGCTGTGCCTGCTGCGCCTCCCGCGCTGGGCGTGCCTGGCGAGCGGCGCCGCCGTGCACACGGTGCTGCTGGTGGTCCTCATGGCGTGGTCCTTCCCCAGTAAAAAGCCAGAGTACCTGGGCGCCCTGCTGACCATCTCCGTGCTTTGGGGCCTCGGCACGGCGCTGAACAAGACAGGCGTCAGTAGTAAGTGTCAGCCGCGGGGTGTTTCCTTACAGCCTTGTTTCCAACTCATGTGTGTGTGTGTGTGTGTGTGTGTCAGCTCTGATTGGCATGTTGTATGCTGAGGAGAAGGAGCGCCTGGACTTCGTCTACACCATCTATCACTGGTGGCAGGCCATCGCCATCTTCATCGTCTACCTGTGGTCCAACTTGCCCATGAGGGTGTGTGAGGGTGGAGGGAGCAGGAAGCCAGCAGCCACTGGAGCCCCATTTAAAAGTTGTTGTGCTTTTCAACCCTCAGGCCAAACTCTCCATCCTTTTGGCCACGCTGCTGCTAGCATGCTACTGCTATTGGGTGATGGAGCGTCGCATGGCCAGCGATATGCGCCCCAGGCTGCCTCGCATCCCACGGCCGAGGCACAAGGTAGCCACTCGCTGTGTGTCTTAAATGTCAACATAGCAAGTTTAATTTTGTCGGCCAAAGCTCAGAATGTTATTTATGAAGGAGAAGTAGAGGATGTGGGAATTACTTAGACAGGAGTTCAGTCAATAATTGTCTTCACATACGTTTTATGTGGCATTTAAATGTAAAGTTACCTGCATAGAGCTTTGATATTTTAATGATGTCCAGTTTCTCTCTGTCGTATATGAGAGTATATGTTGGATAGAAAGGGCGGCTGATGGCATCACCTTGTAGGAATGTGATTGATAGTTTTAACTACTTTTGAAAAATTGCATTTTAAAAAATTAAATCCTTGTTTCCATGGTGAAAGAACCAGGGACTATACTGCATGTATAGGTTTTTACTCCGGTTGATGAAGTAAAAATTAAGGCAGCCTAACAAACAAACCTTTCTTTCATTTGTACAGGGCAGAGCAAATTGTCAGTATAGTTGTTAAACATTAAATGGGCTTCTAAAAGTTGACAGACGATATCATTTGTCTGCAGGTCAAAGGCTACCGGTACCTGGAAGAGGACAACTCGGATGAGTCAGACTCCGAGAAAAGTGAGGCCGATGACGAAGACCATTTGGCGGAGGAGATGGAGGAAGAGGACAGGGAGGAGGACGGCCGAGACGCCGGGGCCCAGAGAGCTAAATCACCCACGGCCAGGAGGAGAGCGGACCCGGGTCACAGGCACGGACAGCAGGACGACCATGTGAAGAAGTGAGAGAGGGAGGAGCGTGAGGGAGGCTGAGGGAGGAAGGGATGCAGCGGTCAGATGGCAGATAGCAGACAGGAAGGGAAGGAGGCAGAGATTTGCTGGGTGCTGTTAGGTTTGCGACTGCATTGGTATTTTTTTCACATATTTATACGGAACATCTATATTCTCTCTCCATTTGTGTGTAATATCTGTAATTGCATGTTTGACTTCAGTCGATCTTCTTGACAAAAAGGTACAGAAGCTGTAGAACTAAGATTGAGGCCGCTATATAATGATGGGTATGACAGTCTGGTGCAGAAAATGCTGGAGAAGACGAGACTGAAGCCTCGAAACAATAAGAATATGATTGCTTTGATGCTGCTGCGTGGTTTGTGGCACGTGTTTTCCCAATGCTCCATAATTATAGAGGACGTTATAGTTACTTTTGTTCTTTTATCAACAAGAAACACAAGTCTACAAAGAAAAACCTGAAGGTGACAAGAAAAGGAATTGATTGTCTGATGGGAGTAATTGTTCTTCAAATTTCATTTCAGGGTGAATTGTGTTTCGACTGAGCCGTTTTATGGGCCTGCTGAATGTAATGGTTGTAAATATTTGGTCGTCTGGCTTTGTTTACAATCAGCCAACAAATCTGAGAAAGCAAGCTACCTTATCTTATTAGAGTTGAATAGAAATGTAAATGTGTGCATTTCATTGTACTTTAGTCTCAGCAGCTATATATTGGTTCATACTGTCTCTATTACTGTGATTATGTTATCACTCTACTGCAATTCTGTATCTCAGGATTTTAATGGCACCATGCAGAGTAATAACAGTAGAATTGGGAACTACACATATATGTGTGTGTGTGTGTGTGTGTGTGTGTGTGTGTGTATGTATGTATGTGTGTGTGTGTGTGTATATATATATATATATATATATATATATATATATATATATTATATATATATATATATATATATATAATATGACAGATGAACTAACTAACTAAAGGTTAAATGTATTTAAAATGCTAAAGGTATTTGATGTTGCATTTCTATCTGTGTTTTTGATTTTAAACCATTCAATAACTACATTTTTGAGTTATTTAATGGTTTGATTGTAATCAGCTGTATTCACAGGAAAACATTTTGCATTGCATACGGGCTAGAACATTTAAACATAAATGTGTTGTAAAGTCACCAACTCGACCACTCGTGCTTATCGCTATGGAAACTTTCACAAAGTCACAAAGAACAAATGAAAAGAAAATCAAAAGTAAACGAAATCATAGTTTTACTTGTCAGTCATCAGAAATATACTTCTCATGGTCTGAATACTGAACTTTATTTGACTTGTACTTAACAAAAAAGATCAAGTATTAACAGATATGGGATCATGAGCTGGAGGAAGAGGTAGCTGCTACGTCACTGATCGTCTGTGTTGTAGTTGTGGTCCTGACTGATGCCGTCCCGAGCTCAGTCAGACTTCAGCCTTTCAACTGGAGTCCTCTGCTCCAGGCTCTGCTGACGCTGCCGTCCCCGACCTGGTGTCTCTCAGTGCCTGATGCGTCTGATGGACTGGATCTTGGGGGTCTGGCAGTGGGAGCCCCAGGTTCTCCAGTGCTGGTAGTCTCCACTGTGTCTCTCACACTCCATGATGTACTGCTGGCCTCTGTATCCCGGGTACTCATAGCACACAAAGCTGTACAGACACAGATGCAGTCGGAGGCGATTAAGTGCGTAAGAAGAGCTATATTTATGCGTTGCTTTGAAGAAAGTGATTCCTAAGAAATATAAAGTAAGTCATTGAGAGTTCATGATTCAAACTAAAGAAATATTTAAAAAAAACATGAGGCTAAGCTGTATGAGGAAAGTTAGATCTATGGTTGATGAAGTAAATGCAACAGAGAAAGTGAAGTAATATGAACGTATCAAACCCTATCTGGCACTGCTGGTAGAAAAAGTATAGTGATAATTGGCAACAGACTTTCTGCAAAAGTTAATGATGACTGTATCTGAATGAATCAGATACAGTAGGGAACTGGAAACCAGTAGTGAATGGCATCCATCGAATGTTTGTTTCCCACCACAGTGACAGCCTGACCTGCTTACACAAAGCAACATGGTTTATGTAATTTACAGACAAAGTGGTAAAATAAGTGTGACTGTGATGCTGCTTAGAGACTCGTTTTCGACACTTAAGCTGCTCAGGAGTGAACAAAGTTACCTCTAGAGGCTGTTGTTTGGAGAGGAGGAAGAGACAAATGAACAAAGTAGTACAGCTGGGAAAAGAAATCAAGTCAAAAAGCCATGCAATAGTACACACACACACACACACACACACACACACACACACACACACACACACACACACACACACACACACACACACACACACACACACACACACACACACACACACACACACACACACACCAGGAAACTGCAAATGCTTGAATCAGACAAATAATATTTTCTAAACCAAATATGTCTCCTTCATCCTTGTGTGTTTGAATGAATACATGCAAACACACAAATGATTTACACACTTTGTGGGCGGCAGTGGCTCAGGAGGTAGAGCAGTCACCCAGTCACAATGATCTTAGGATCATTGGTTCAGCTTGAGCTGCATTGCAGCTCTGCCACTAATGCCTGATTGTATGAATTAGACTTAGTGTCAAAGTGCTTCGGGTACTGATAAGGCAGAAATATATAAATGTACGTCTACGATAAAGACTTACGCTCCACACTGCACGTGCATGGATTCCACCTCAGGCCTGAACCAGCCCATGGCCTGCAGCGACGGGTAGTCGTCGCAGAGCTCGGTGCTACGACCCAGGAAGTTCTCCTTCTCAAAGATCGTCATCCGGCTGCTGTGGTGAGACTGTGGTGTGGGTGGAACGGACCGTTAGCAAAGACTGCATTAACCCTGTCAGACAGGCACGTACAGTGAGCACACGCTACACACCGAGCCGTGTCATCTCTATTTCTGAGCCTCTCTCTATTTCTGATCCTTTCCTCCGTCCCGTCAGACAACCCCTGCCCCCCTTATGCAACGCAGGTACTCACGGCACAGTAGATGGGGCGCAAGGACATGAAGCGCTCTGTGTGGTACGACAGGGAGCCGCTGAAGGACTCCCAGTTGGGGTACTCGCCTCGCTCCAGGATGAACTGCTGGCCCTGGAAGTCATGGTGCTCGAAACCAACCCAGCTGCAGGAAGAAGGGGGAGGTGGTGAGATGGCGATAAAACATTTATTAGCACTGTCTGTAAAGGGTAAAGACACAATGGACAAGAACATGAGAGTGGAGAGGGATTTCACATATACTACTTTCTCCTGATGAACTGGTGACTGTTCACCTCATAGAACTGCCTGACTGACATTAAAAGTATAAATAATATGTATTGAAAATATGCTAGCAATGTGGCTGTTTACAGCAACCAAACATGGTCATTTTCTAGTTAGATTAATCTCTGATTTTCCTACACCTGAGTAAAAACATGGAGTTCTCTCCAGGGCAGCCATGAAACAGCGTGAAACCTTTTATGTTCCTTCTCACGGGTCTGATAGAAAAGCGAAGGAGCACTGAATGCGTCCACAGTGGTTCTCGTGGAGTAAACGTTATTCATTAATATAACCTTGGAGCTTTATTTCCATCCATTCGGTTTCTATAAAATGCCTGAGTTGGTATTCTGCAAGTGCATTTTCCTCCTTAGAATCAGCGATGGGCCGGAGCTAAATCCGTATCCCGCCGCTGAATTCAGCAGGTGCTCAGAGAATCACTCGCCCGGCTTTGGCAGGCTCTGCTCCACATGACTAAGGCCTGGGCTGTTACGTATGAATCTGCTCAGAGTAAAGTTTGCCTCTAAGTGCGTCAAAATAAAGGCGGTGACACAAGTTAGCGCTTAGAGCCGGAGTTAAGAATAAACGCTGCGCGTAAACACCTCCGAGTGGTGGAACGTGTCCTCGGCTCCTACATCATTTGAAGGCTTTACGAGACAGAGAGGAGAAGTATGTAATGACGGCGAGCTTGGAAACGAGGTGGCAGCTGTCCTCGCGTAGCTGAGGAAAACTTACTGTGAATCACATCTGATCAGACGCAGACCTGGTGAAGCACAGTAGCTGAGCTTTTAGAGGCCAAACTGATATAAATACAGTAACAGCCAGTGATGTCATTTAATCAAAGTAGCATTAATACCTAATTAAAGGCTTTTATGGTAATCTAAATAACACCAGTATATGCATTATGCTCATAAAAAGGCATAGACTTGTTCTACACATGCTCTAATTTGGAGAAGTAGCTACTCCAATAGAATAAAATAAAGCCAATAGAATAAAATACACACTCTGGTGGGGTTGTTCATACTTTTGCCCCCTTTCTGACTTAAGTTAGCTTGCTCTCCCTGTGTCTATGTAGGTTTCCTCTATATTCTCTGGTTCCCTTCCACCGTCGGCTTGACTGGACGTTCTAAATTTTGAATGTGAATGTGAGAGTGAATGGTTGATGATGGCCCTGTGATGGACTGGTGCTCCTGTCCAGGGTGAACCTCCAGCTCTCACTCCATTGACAGCTGGGATCAACTCCAGCATTC
The DNA here is from genome assembly GCF_900634795.4 of Betta splendens. NCBI lineage: Eukaryota > Metazoa > Chordata > Actinopteri > Anabantiformes > Osphronemidae > Betta > Betta splendens. The sequence continues at coordinate 13,435,652 of NC_040881.3, forward strand.
CCCTTACGGGGACAAGGCAGTGGAGCGAGCGAGTGTATTTATTCCTGTAGAGAATGAATGAAATGGACCTTTTCTTATCACCACCAATATGTGGTTATTATGGTGTTTCTGTCCAATTTTAGTGCTAAACATTAATATCATTGAGAAGACGACAGCATTTAATGAGACCTTCAGAGGCTTTGAAATCATATAATTAGCTGCTAGTGTGAACTCAGGATCAAATTATTAAATAAATAAAGTGTTATTGAAAAACCTTAAAGATCTGTTTCTAATTATTATGGTCTTTCTATATTTCGGTGCAGCGGAAGAGGAAGAAAACGTGACACACACCAGCTTGTCAAAAAGACATGAGCTCACTCACATGCTGGTGCTGACCAACACTAAGCGCTGACCACAGGTGAGGCTCTGAATGAGGCTCACGCGGACCATTCTGCAGTTCAAACGGCTTTAAGAGCGGCACAAAAACGCAGCGAGCTCGTCATGACTACTAAACAGTTCTCACTATTACATGCGATCCAGCGGCACCCTGCATGTAGGATGGTGTGACCTCAGAGGTGACAGCTTTGTAGTGGGAGCCTGGACACTATTTCCTCTTTCTATATCAACCTCCATTCACAGACACACACACACACACACACACACACACACACACACACACACACACACACACACACACACACACACTTACATAAACAGACACACGCACACACACATCAGTCAGCTGTCCACAGAGACACGCAGGCGTACAGGCTGTGACTCACGCTCCACTCTCCACTCGGATGGAGCGGATGTTGTCCAGGCCGCAGTCGTGGATGTTGCAGCACTCGCAGGTGAACTCCAGGAACTTGCCCTGGAAATGTTCCTGTTCAAACACCGTGACCTGCACGCAGAGGAGCACAGGGGAGCCGTGAGGGGGTCCAGCCTACTGCAGCAAACACACAATGTGTGTTTATTTGCGTTTACCTTGAAGAAAGGAGCTATGCCCATGTTAGGGAAGTACATAGCTGAGTTCATATGGGTTTTCGTGACTCTATTCATGTCTAGAAAATAAATAAAAAACCATGAATAACAGCAAAATTTTACATTTAGGTTCAAATTTAAGTTCATTGCAAACACGTCAACTTATAGGATTTAATACGTCTAATATATGTTAATTTAACTCACACTTCACCGCTTAATCCCGTAAGAAAGTCCAGTGTTACTAAGGTTCTCTTACCTGTACGGTGTCCTCGCACTCCTCACGCTCCAAATCCTTCTTACATAGACTTTTTGATGCATCTGGCGCATCTGTTTTATACCACTGTCCACGCGCGCCTTCCGTGCTCGCGCGAGGGCGCGTGGTGCCCGTTGGTTTTCCAAACGGGTGAGTGTGAAGCTGATCTGCATTCATGGTACTTCCGGTGAGGTTCTTCAAACTTAAGGTCTAGTGACCTGTACCTTATTTAAAGTGTGTCAATTATATATCCATCTTACTTAATATTGATCTGATAGTGTTACAGGAAAACAAACATAACCTGTGAGCATGTATTGAAATGGGATATTTATCATTGATTATTCTTATATCTCTTGTAAAGTAAAGTAAAGTAAACTAAAGTAAGTAAACTCACTTCTATTTTCTTAGTAAAATTAATTTTCATACTATCAAATGCTTTGGTTACATCTTCGCAAACAGGAGGGTTTGCTTAACAAACTTAAATACCTCTTTAATTGTGAAAGGAAGAAAGGACCGTTTCCTGTTTTCGCCCCGCTGTCGCTGCTTTGATGCGGATGTATCAAAGGCTCGTGCGCCCCTTTGCGCTCAAACCTGGGCCAGGCCCCTTGTGCGCGCACGCGACCTGGCGCACCGCGCGGCTGCTCTCCGCTCCCTCCCTCTCTTTGTGAGCACGCGCGGCCTGTCGACTCAGCAGATCATATACAGCGGCCGCAGAGGTGCGGGCGGTGAATGCGCCGCTGTTGTTGCTCTATTCGTATAGGTCAGCAGTGCCATCGTATAGAGCAACAATGGCCGGGGCTATAGGCACAGAATGAAAAGGATTTGAAGAGCCATCAGGGCAGGACGTTTGAGCACTGCTCCAAAAAAGGAGTGAAGCAAGTCAGTTAGGCAAGTAATAGCCTTAAATTATTAAGAATCGCAATATAATAATGTTTGTTAGTAAAACAAGCAAATAAACCAAAACCTCAAATCAAGAGATGACTACTTGTGTCATGGTTGCCATGACAACACAATCGGAACCCATCCAACCTCTTCTGAGCCTTTGGTTTAAGTTCTCCTGTTCAAACCAATCAGCCACCAAGGCTTCATCCTCCTGATACAGATCGCTTTGTTTTTGCTGTTCGGCTGCTTTAACGTGACACCGATTTATCCTGAACATCGGGTGTCGTCACATCCGAATCACATTCATTCAGTAAACGCTAACGACTTCCAATACAGCAGTTTGACTGTAGGACTCCCATGAAGCCTACAGGGTACAGTGTAAACAGTGTGTCACACACACACACACCGATGCCCAAACATCTACACATCCAGTATTTTTAACAGTGTGAAGCAGCTGGCTTCGCGGCAGCAGTCGAGCTTCTGGGTTGACGTCTATTATCACGACCCGCTGGTTCCTGTAGCTGTGAGGGGGCTGGTCGACAACTAAAGCTGACAGAAACATGCCGTATGTCTGCTGAGGTGGCTGTGATATCAACACGCTGCCCTCTCCCGCCTGCTGCTCGGACGCTCCCCTTTAAACCCAGTTTAGTTCCAGTAGTTATGTGATAACTCTGAAAACCACCTCTGTCCTCACTTCCCACTGTGCCTTTTTGTCCCCTGACTATCCAGATGTGGGCGAACATTCACAGCTTCTGCATTGAGATTAACAGCGAGTGTGTGAATGTGTAAGTTGTATCAAAAGCACAAAGCTTCTCTACTTTATTGTGAAGGTGTTTTCTTGCCTCTTTGCTCTACACCCCATGTACCAGTAATACTTATGCAAACTAGTTCCTAATCTTTAACCCGTAAAATAGCAAAACAAATGCTAAACAAAACACTAAAGAAAAACACTAATATATTTACAAATAAAATCATTTTAAATTAACTTCTTTAAATTCTTAAATAATTAAAGAATTGATTTAAACTTTTTTAAAAGTTTTCAAGACAAAGTATATTAACTGTGTTCTCATGCTAACAATTTTATGCAATAGTCAAAATACTAAAAAACGCCTGCTAATAAAGGGGGCACTTGTGTGTTCTTGCTCCCTTTGCTCTGCTTCGCTTTTCCATCTTGAACGCTGTTTGGCACATTGGTCCTTAACTGGAGGACGTCATATTAGGATGTGCACATGCGATCTGTGCCCCAGACGCACACTTAGCTTCCTCTTGCATTCATTCCGCTTTGCGTGTGTGTGTGTGTGTGTGTGTGTGTGTGTGTGTGTGTGTGTGTGTGTGTGTGTGTGTGTGCGTGTGTGACTCTGAGGAAGTCAAACAGCCACTGAGTGGGATGCGGGTGATTCACCCCTTCACTCCATCCTCCACAGCGCTTCGCCTGATGTTCACTTGTGCGTGATGTGTTCCGTTTGTATATGAGTTGCATGTGTAGATTCTCGAGGTGACGAGTGTTACTTCGCAGCATCGGGGGGATCCGGTCTTGCTCCGCAGACCGTGTTTACTTCCTGCTCTCACCCTCTCACCCGCTCGTGCCCTCACCTGGGCACATGGAGCTGACTGGCTTTATCGACCCCCTCGTGTACAATTTGGACTAAGTATCTTATGAACTTTCCCTTTTGCACCCGACGCCCACTGCAGTATTTCACCCCCCACGCACGGAGAAACAGCAGAAGGCTTTCATTTAATTGCCTTCCTCCCCTGCGATGAAGGTAGACAGTCAGATTATTGTCCGTGCACACTCGGAACCTCTTCGCTTGCCCAGAGGTAGAACTACAAGGTTATTGCTTCTCACAGCTTATTGCTTTTGCTGTTATTGTTTGTCCCAGTACCTCTTGATTACAATACTGAAAGGAGTATAAGTGAATAATTTTGGGACCAGGTCATAAATGGTCAGCAGGACTATTCACACTGCTTTTTGGGGCTAGGCCTTAGAAAAGCCTTTGTACAGTACATAGCAGTAAAGAATTAATATTAGATACAAGTCATTAACAAGTAACTTTTTTATAAAGTTAATTTTCCACTATGGTCAAACACATATTAATTTTCCAACTGTCACATTTTCCTCTTTTCCACCGCCTCCTGCTCTGCCCCACCGTCTCTCTGTGTCACTCTCTCTCTTTGATGATGGGGGGATTTCTATTCTGTGGGGGCTGTGAGCTCAGCGAGTTTGTTTCTGTGCCTATAATCCCCTCTCGCTGAGTGCCAGCATATAAAAGCAGCGGGGGGCCCAGTGCACGCTCACACAGAGCGCCAGTCGCAGCCCAGAGGCTACTCCTTCACGCACACACTGCCACAGGTAAGACAGTGGACAAACATCATAAAGAAACGGAGCTGAGAGCGTAGGAGCGGCCTGATGTAATGCCGGGTAATGACAAGAACACTGACAGTTACAGACCCGGGTAAAGAAAGTCAGGCTTTGATGGTGGAAGGTGAATTTCCTCCTTAGAATACACAATATGGTTTATTCTCAAGGTCGGTTCTGGATTTATTATGGCTCTGTTGCTTTAATATTACTTAAGGAAAAGTAATTAATATTAGGGATTGATTAAAATGTTTGAGACTAATTTGCATTAGTTTCATGGCGTGTCTTATGGTTTAACGCTATGGAAACATTATTTTATGATCAACAGGATGCCTTTGTTTTTTGCTATTGCTTAGTGTGTGACTTGGTGCCTGTGGGAAACATTTTCTATTTAAGAGTTATGATCTGTTAAATATACAACCATTACTAATAATTTAAGGGGTGTGATAAAGTTTTAATCACAACTAAAAGGTTTAACCCGAACTGAGACTAAAAAATGACTTCCAATCTGGTTTTATGCAACTTTCTGTGTTTCTCCTCAGTCGTCATGTCGGCCGGAGGAGAGAAATCCAAGTCTGCTTCCCAGACTGACGGGAAGGCGGCTCAGACCAAGATGTCTGACATCGGCATGATGTCCTACAGGGTACAGTATAAACAGACGCAGTGTGTCACACATCACACACACAGATGCCCAAACATCTACACATCCAGTATTTTTAACAGTGTGAAGCGGCTGGCTTCGCAGCAGCAGTCGAGCTTCTGGGTTGACGTCTATTATCACGACCCGCTGGTCCCTGTAGCTGTGAGGGGGCTGGTCGACAACTAAAGCTGACAGAAACATGCCGTATGTCTGCTGAGGTGGCTGTGATATCAGCACGCTGCCCTCTCCCGCCTGCTGCTCGGACCGCTCCCCTTCCGGCCGCGTGCTGATCCTAGTTCAGTTCTCTTCATGTTGGGGTGGGGAAGCAAAAAACGGTGATTAACCAGCCCTGTTCTCGCGCCCACTCTCGACCCAGATGTGGGTGTTCAACCAGGAGAACTTCCAGGGCCGCTGCATCGAGATCACCAGCGAGTGCGTGAACGTGTGCGACATGGGGATGGATAAGGTGCGCTCCCTGCGCGTTGAGTGTGGACCGTAAGTAGCCCACGCACACACACACACACACGCACACACACACACACACACACACACACACACACACACACACACACACACACACACACACACACACACACACACACACACACACACACACACACACACTTCTCACAGCGCAGAGGAGGTACTTTTACTGCTGTAGTTCACCATTACGCGACATTTTCACTCTTCACATCTGAGGCTTTTACCCAAAGTGCAGCAGCGTAACAACTCCAGTAACAACAAAGGAACATGTCGCATTGGTTAACATTAAGACATTTAATAATGACCAATAATGAATAATGGACGTGGAGCTCATCGTCTTCCCTTTCTTCCCCAGCTTTGTGGGTTTTGAGCAGATGAACTTCTGTGGGGAGATGTTCATCCTGGAGAAGGGCGAGTACCCGCGCTGGGACTCCTGGAGCAACTGCCAGAGAAACGACTACCTGCTGTCCTTCAGGCCCGTCCGCATGGTAAGGCCTGAGGTGAAACCCACCCGCGCTGAACACCGCATCCCGCCGTATCACTCACTAATCGCTCTGCCTCGTCTTTCTCCATCCAGGACCCTGAGAAGCACAAGATCTGCCTGTATGAGGTCGGAGAGTACAAGGGTCGCAAGATGGAGATCATGGACGACGACGTCCCCAGCCTGTTTTCTTACGGGTTCACGGACAGAGTGGGCAGCATCTGTGTCAGCTGTGGAACGTGAGTTACAAGCACATGAGCGCCAGGCTAGGAGATAAAAGTCTCCCATCTTCACTTAGTCACAACCTCTAATACCTCTAATCAGCAAAGTAAAAGCTTCCCGGGACGGCTCCTTTAAACAGATGTACCGCTCCTGTTTTCTCTCTGGCCACAGATCAGAAACCCGGCTGTCTGAAACCTTTTCTCTTCCTGCAGCTTTCCGGCATGCATATTTCAACAGCGTTGGCCGCAAACACTGCACTCTGCGTCAAGTAGAGACCGGCTCCGCGTAATTTCGCTCGTGTCAGACAGTCTCCGTATCCGTGACGTCATTCTCCAACCGGCTCTCAGACCTCTAAGGGAGGGGTTGGGGAGCAGTGTTTTCATCAACCAGGGGTGTGATGAACGTCAGCAGCGCCGCGTCTCTCTCTCTGTGTCTGCGCTGTCAGAGGTGCTGTCAGGCTCCGTTGCCTGAAACAAACGGACCAGAGCCGACCGACCTCTGGTTGAGCAGAGAGACGAATATAAAAAACATGTGTTCTCTGCGACTTGTCCACATATTCCGTTCCCTCATCTTTTACACGCTGTAAAAGAGCCGTGTGTTTTCTTTCCATTAGAGAAATTACTATTCGATTTTCTGAAGGTTCAGACGTGCTTCTTTCCAATCGGTTATTTTCTCTACTGTGATTTCTCCCGAAACACTTTCAAACTGTACTTCCTGGTCCGTGTCCTCCCCAGCTGGGTGGGCTACCAGTTCCCCGGCTACCGCGGCAGCCAGTACCTGCTGGAGAAGGGCGACTACAGGCACTTCAACGAGTTCGGCGCCCGCTGTCCCCAGATGCAGTCCATCAGGCGCATCCGCGACATGCAGTGGCACCCGCACGGCTGCTACACCACGTCGTCCAAGTGAAGCGCGGCGAGGGCGAGGAAGAGAGGCTTCGGAGGGGAGCCGGAGGCCAGGTGTGGGCGAGGAGATGGAGAGAGCAGCGGAGGAGAGAGGGCAAAGAAGGAGAGGAGGAGGGAGAGGGTGTAATGGTTTCCCCAAATCACCAGGATGATGGGATGGAGGGGAAGTGAAGGGCTATTTATAGCTGTTGGAACATGGTGATCTAGTGACCAATGAAAGGTTATTCAAAGAGGAATTACCCCGGGACCATATCCCATAATAAATGCTTTCTCTACTTTAATTCTCTCTCTTAGCATCTCAGTTTGTCAGCTCCCTGCCCGCCACTTTCCTCTCCCCTCCCCTGCCTCCCCCTCTCACCCTCACACACCTCTTTTTCACATCCCACCCGACCCAGAGCTCCACCGAGGGGGGCACCACTATGGGTTTGTGTGTGTTTCTGTGGCGAGCCAAAGCGGGACGACGGTCTGTCCCCTCAGATCCTGAAGCTGCTTTGACCTTGAACCAAATAAAGCATCTCACATCCTGCTCTGCTCGAACAACTGGCCTCTTATTTAGCAGATCTGCTCTTATCTGGTTTACAGTCAGTCAACGTGAACATAATTATCATCACACAACCAGTCCTCTCAATAGAGAGGAGGAACCAAACTCTCAGTGACTCATCCAATATTAACTAGCTTGGTGAAGTTCAAATTCATTTAAATTACTAATATTAGTATAATATGTTACTAAAATGTGTTACAAACAGTGGTGCATATCCCAGATTTCCCAAAATTGAAATTGTGTCACTTGAGGACGATATTTGGCCGTGGAACTTCACACAACAGCATTCTGTTTTCTTGGCTCCTTCACACACGCTTCATATGACTTGGAGAATTGATTTCTTTGCAGACTCTGTTATTGTTGGAGCACATCGTTGGGTAATTTGCAATTTCTACGCCCAGTCCACTCACAGCGTAATCAGTCAGATTAATGCCTGCTGCAGGACAATTTGGCCCAACAGTGTTAATCTATGAAAGAAGAAAGCGTCCATCCCTCTGCTAAAGCGCTCCCTCAAACAGCACATTACGTACTCAAGCTTTCTAGTTTTAATGATTTCATTTATTATTTATCCTTTTCACCAAAGAGAATATTGATGCTCGGTGTGGTCTATGAACGTCAGAACCCAAATGGATTTGACCACCTTTTAGCATTTCTGCTTTGCTTTTTATAAAACACGGTTATAAAAAGCTTACCTGCTCCCCTAAGGCTGATCAAATATGCAAAAACACCAAACTACATCATTCATAATGTAATCTGCACATTTATACACCATCGACGTCATTGAGGATTACTTTTATAGGACAGAGTTACAAATGCGTTGCAAAAATAATGAGGCAAGTTTTAGGACACTGCATTAGAGCATTTCAATCATTGTTAGCCTACAAAGGCTGGATACAGCCGCCCAGATAAATATCATTCACTATTTTCTCTTTAGCCTCTCCAATCCACACACTCTACTCTGAAGCACAGCAAAGGATTATTGGGATGAGGTCAACAAAACAGAACATGCTTATTCCCATTGTTTTAAATCCGTTTCAGGTCTGTAATCAGGGATGCAATCAGGGAGATTCATCATTACACGGCCTCACAATATCCAGTGAATCACTTAAATCATCACAGAGGTTATAAAACAACTTTGTTTGTTCTTGAATGACTTTGTCTTGTTTGAAGAATATTGAAAGAGCCTCATTTAACTGAACTGAAGTTCTAACGAAAAAGAAAAATAGAGGAGAACTCCAGCACAATCTATCGCAATTCAACATAAAACTCCAGGCTTCAGTGTTCAGTGAAAACGGCCCATTGTCATCTTGCAAACACTGAGCCTGACTGGTGAATTCCAGCTGATTTAAATGCACTCCATGCAGCCTGGCTGAGGGGCGGACTCCTTAAAGCAGAGGTTTGAGTTCAGATCCTGAGACTCCATTAATAAGTAATAGATTTTGCATTTTAAATCCGTTCGATCTCTTTCTGGGTCAGTGTTTGAAGAACTTGCCAGCATGCGGTGTTCTGCCCTAGAACCAGCAACAAAAGTTCTGACACAGACACTGACGAAGCCAATAGACAATAGAATATGTGCAGTTCCTCTAAGAAATGAATGCAAATTCCTGCTTATGAAACTTAATGAAACCTTTTATCATTTAATAACAGGTAACTGATGCTCCATAACAAGGATGCAAGCTTTAAATATTTGCATGTAATTGATTGACAGCAAGTGGAGGAAGCTGTCTGTTATTACAAGTGAATGAATAAATATTCCACAATAGACATAGTAGAAACAGCTGCAGCACACTTGTCTCCACACAAACGTGTAGGTGGGGAAAGGAATCTGAAATAAAAACAACAGGACATGGTCTTCTTTGTTTCAGTCATTTTAGTTTTTGTGCCTTTAGGCTTCTTCCTCATTTATATTTAGCACACAAAGAATCCGTTGATGGCATCTCTTCATATTTTTAGCTACTTATCAAGCCAAAAACCTAAGTTTATGCAACTTTAGCAAAGCTTATTTTTACTCTACATGCATTATTTTAGCACTTTCCTTTTTCAACCATCTTCCCCCAGACTTGCTTTTCAAACTGTTTTAAATCCCATTCATGTCTGAAATAAATAAAACATATGTCATAAACAGAATGAAATCCCAAGCATTTGGAAAACCAAAAATAAACTCTCCCTCAATTCCCTCTCTCGCCTTTTTGATGGAACTATAGAGGGATAGGCACCCTTCACCTGTCACACGCACCCAGTTTAGCTCAGTCTATAAATACATTCAGATAAGACACCTACAAGGTGCTGTGAGCCTTCCTCACTATAGAGTTAAATATGGATTGGAGGAGTATTGACGTCAGACTGACACACACACACACACACATGCAAATAACACACACGGAGGTTCACATGTGAGGAGACCTCAGCACACACACACACACACACACACACACACACACACACACACACACACACACACACACACACACACACACACACACACACACACACACACACTGTACAGAGGAGCACAGAGACACACATACATACAGCTTCTCCTATTTCAAGCTCTGCTTCTGATGTCACTCTGTGAATTGGGACCGTCTCAGCAGCAGAGCATTGTGGGATACCTTATAAGAGCGTAATGACTCCTCGCGGTACAATAGTGGTAAATAATGAGTGGTGATATCAAAAGCTGGAGAACGGTAGCGAGGGATGAACACACACGCTTACACAACTTTGGTACACGCCCACCCGTCCTCTGCACTTCCTGCACCTGCTTTCTCACTCCACCTGGAGATTTAGCCATCTGAGCAGCCAATCAGCTCGCATCCTGTTTGTGAACGTATGTTCACGGCGACATTCCTTCTGTCAAAGCCGTGAGGTCCATTAGGTACTTATCTGGGCGGATACGGATGAAATTGGTTTTACAGGAATGTAATTTTCCACGTCTCTGGAAAAGAAGACGCACAACAGCTCATTGAGTGGCAGCCTGCAGGGATGTTAACGTAATTAGAAGTAATGTGAGGAGCATTTCTGCAGTTTGTAGGTTTGGCAAGTGAGATTTAACAGGATTAACAGAACTACAATCTCTGCAGATTGCAGACAGCTGCTTTATGGAGCACAACTGTCACTGTTGCATTTTGCAAATGAGAATGAATTACTTCCCCAGAACAACTGTACGCTCCCTACTTTAAAACACACACAACACTAAACAATCAATTTTCTCCCAAGATTATTTTTCACTTATTATTTGCATTTTAAAAGAAAATACCCACAACTTTAACAACCTATACCAATAAAATAGATTCAGCTGCTTAACTGGCTCTGCCTACTGTTGGTTTCACTCCTACTACAAATCAAAGCTGTAAATATGACATTTTCCTGATGACTTTAGACGTTTTGCAGGACTGAACTAATAATTCCTAATTGGCCACTGGTTAGAAGGTTATTATTCTTTTAAATTTTACTGTTTCAGTGGGCGCTTTGATAGACAATCAAAGTCCTAAGCTTCTACATAAATAATAAAAAAAGGCTGGATGGGTGGTTATGATAATATTATCTTTTTTTATCCATGTATTCATTTATCCATTTACATATTTCATTGGTAACTGCGTGTAAGTCATGTCTGGGCCTCCATACAGAGTGAAGTCATCATCTTGGTTCTCTCTGAGTGCACTGTAACGGTTTCTCAGCAGAGGCTTAACGAGTTTAGTCAGAGTTACAGGCAGATGAAATGAAACCACAGCAGATGATTTTTTGTATTGTTTATTGCTACCAGAGTCAAATATTTTTGGCATCAATCGAATGTGTCATCTGAACTAATTTTGAAAATGTGATATTTGAATAATACAGTCCTACATGCGGCTTTATTAATCACTGCAACTTGAGCGCTGCCTTTGTTACACGCAGGGGCTGTGATGTATAAGTTTGGAAGCAGCTTGCACACGTATGTTGAGTAGGAGTGGACTCATTGTCCAAATCTGAGTAATGTTAACTCATTATTCCACTGTAAGTTGGAGGAAGGGGGTAAAGTGTCAAGCCATATGGAGGAAAACTTTCTCCCTCCACTATGATGCACGGCTTCAAGAAGCTGCTCTTTTTCTAGGTTTGCTCTCCAGCCAGACAAATTAACCAAGCATAAATATATTTGCACATATTTGCACTCGCGCACGCACGCGTGCACGCAAACGCACACAAGCGCATACATACTTTACCCTGACAGCTGGTGTGCGTCACGGAGTGTTGCTGCTCATTCAGGGCCTCTATGAAAAGTCTTGCGCTGACTGTTGAGTGATGTAAGATTGATATGTAGCTCCTCCCTCTCCAGCTCAGACAAACGAGTGGGCGTGCTAAGACTTCAGCCAGATAGATGGGAGCGAGAGGGAAGGGCAAGGAGTTGGGAGAACTCGTATTTTCACCTCTCACGCGGGGGCTGAAGTGCTTTTGTGGCAGGTGTTTAAGGCATGCGCGACAGGCGACAAGTTATGGGACAGCTACCTGTTTCACTGTGAGCCACGTGTAATCTGACAAACCACAGCGTGTCTGTCTCCGGCACCTTTAACCGAGTCTTTCTTCCACAATCGCTAATAAGACCCCCTGTGTGTGCCTGTTTTCCTCCCTAGCCTCCATCTCGCGCTCTCTGTCTCTCTGTCTGCAGCCCAGGCCTTCTCCCTCTTTAGTTTACTGCATTACGTGCCCATCTGCGTCACGCATGAGGCATGCCTGAGGGTTAAAAATAAAAGATGAAAGGGAAACAGACGGATGCGAGGAGAGGGGCGAAGATGTGGAGGATAGAGGAGGAAAAGGAGGAGGGAAAACTAGTCTAACAAACATTAGCCGGCAGAAGCAATGTATAAAATCCACCCATTAATAGTTGGGTTCATTACCTGTGCCAAATGCAGTGGCACGGAGGCGTCACAGGGGCTGAATGCTTTGTGTCAGGCAGGTTTTTATAAAAGTGTTAGGGATCGGAGATACTGTAGAGTACCCACAATAGCCAGAAAAACAAAATGTGAGGTGCACATCCTGTAAACGTAGACTGCTTTTCAATCTTCAGCTGTGTCAAATTCAATTCAAACGGATGTTTTAATGGTAAATGCGAGTTGCAGTTCATTAATCAAAAACGTTCTTAAGCTTCATTAAATCGCTGTTGGTGGATGTTGAGCTTAGTCTGAGAATCAGGTATAAACCTGGAGATGTTCCTTGAGATTATAGGTCAACATTAGAGTTAAGACCATCATGTCTGGAGATGATGAAAAAGTTACGCAAGTTGTGCAACTCAGGAGCTTTGTATTTTATTTTCCCTTTTTTGAGCAAAGAGGCAACAGATGCACTCTTTTCATCATTATTGATATCACTGTCTTTGCAATGCCCCTCACGTTAACATCAAATTAAATCATGTGCAACATGTGAGGACAAATCGAAGTAAATACTGCATGTGTTGACACACAGATTCCTTTAAGGCAACGCTACAGGACTATAAACAAGCTCTGCAACGAGCTCTGGATCCAGCTCTTAGACTGTAGAAACATGGTTTCATGTTGATGTTTTCAGGTTAACATTACAAATAGCGGCCTCTGGTTTGGCAGGTACATGGCAGGTGTGTTTCATAAGCACACATTTCTACTTGTTACAGTGGATGAATAGAAGGATTGAGATAAACTGATATATGCAAATTAGTGAAAGTCACAGCATTGTCCTTTAAGACGACACAGATCTGATGTTCTCTTCTCATCTTGACTCTTCTCATGCAACATAATTTTTTCATCCAAACCCAAACAAAACAAATCCAATGTTTCCTTTTTAACAGTGAGTATCATATTAGTTATATTAAAATTTGTCTGCAGCTGCACACAGCCACAACAAATAATGTTTGCGTCATTTATCAGTATCTCCAGCTGGAGGTCGGCTGCTTAAACCAGAACATTTAGGATTTTTGTATTAAAGTATTTCTTTTGAAACATTACTGTGAGTAAATAAGCTAAAGCTTCTAATACCACATGTATGTAAGCTTGTGCCCATGTGGTTGAACCTTCAAATAAAGGCATCAAGACTATTATACATGTAAGAGCAATATAATTACTGACTCATCTCCCTAGCTGTGTGAGGGTTGTGGGTGTGTTAGAGGCCAGGTTCATCCTGCACAGGTCACCAGTCCATTACTGGGCTGAAAAATGGTTAATAGGACGAACTATCTGCAAAACTTCTGAAGGAGCTTCTGCAGAGATTCACCTCACACACTCCACAAATATGAAATTCAACCCAGCTGAGGCGCATGTTGCTCTCTGAGCATCACTTCACTGACGTCTGCCTGCATCTAGCTTGATACCCACTACATGCTCTCCACATTTGGACTGAGCTTTTGCTGTCTGTTTGTGTGTGTGTCTGCCTGTTGTCTTCCGGCCTTTTCTTTGCGTTTTGCACTGCTGTTCTGATTTCGCACTGCCCCTATTAAAGCCTTAGGATCTGTATTATTAGAAAGGATGTTTTTAGGAAAATTGCATGACCATGTGTTTTCATTCTTTTCACAGTCCTAGACCTTATTTTGTGCTTTTGTGCACTGCTCTGCTCGCTTTAGTTTGTCCTTTGGTGTGAAGCATTTGAAGGCCACACCTCACTACTTGTGCATTTATTCATTCTTTCATTCACACTTGCTCATTCTGCTCCAACTGATGATTTCCTTTCCTCCCCTTTGTAGCCTTGCCTGTGCTTTTACACACGACGAGCAGTTGTGAATTGATTTATCAATATCATCATGGAACTGTCAGGCTGGTTTAATTAAATGCGCCTGAAAGACGTGTAACGAAAAAACCTTCATAGAGAAGTAGAGGAAAAATCTTAACAAAGCCCTGGAAAAGACATCACACACGACGAGGAGCGTTGGAAGGAAAGTGTGCTTACGGACGCAGACGCACAGGTGTAAGAACAGATGAGCTTTCGGGCGAAGATACAGAAAGTTGGTGTGAAAAATAGAATGAATCTGTGAACTTGTATATTAGCATTTACAGCAAATGAACAGAGCAAATATCTGTAGAAGCAGCATCATGTACTGTATGTGCTGCTTCCCAATGAGGGGATCATCTATCATCACCAAAGTAAACTAATTCAATCATGTAGTAAGATAAAAAAAAACTCTCAGACAGAAACTATTTACAAATCTCTGTGAAGGAAGTGTGTATATGGCCACTGCCAGACAGGGAATAGATCTACCACTGTGCAACAATATGTCTCCCTGCTGAAACGACTCAGATGAAAATTCAAAGAGCAATGTGTGAATTTCCTCTGAGTGGTCGGAATGATTGTTTGAGAGCATATTGACTGAGGGGTCAACTGCTGCGCTGTAACTAACTCACCATGAGTTAGACATTCTGTTTCATGTTTTTTACTTGCTGTTTCATACGCTACGTCATCTGTTACGTAGTGACTGTATTAAAATGATTCCTGGCGAGCGGGGAGATGGACTGAAACTCTGTGAAGGGTTCGGTCAAAACAAACACTGGGACAACTGAGCTCGTATTGATCGTGTGGACAGACTGTTTGCATTACAATAACACGTCTGCCATATCAGGCACTGAACTATAATAAGAGACTCCTTCCTGCTAATGGTATCAGACTCTTCCCATCAAGCTGGTGGTTGTTAAAAAGAAAGGAAGGATTTCTCAGGGAACAGCAGCAGTGTGCGATCAGATGAGATGAGCCATCCTCAATAGTGCTCAGCCACGTTTCCTAACTTCTTATTAAGACCATTAACGAGTTCCCACGTTTCAAATATGTGATTAGATAATGGGAGGTAATGGGAACCACGATACAAAATAATGTAGCAGCAAAGACAAAAGTACAGCTTTTAGCAAACAACTGTGCAAGAGACATTTACAGTTGAGCTAAAAGGCTTAATTTGACTTAATATCTTAATATAATATCAGCTGAACCAAAATTGTAACATGGAAAAAGTTGTTTTTTGGGAATAGTCTTTATATCACATCAGACTGAGACAAGCAGGTTTTTTTGGAAGCCAACCATGAAAATTCTCCATTCACTTTACTGAATATAGCTTTTAGTAGTTTCACTTTTTCTTGAGTGGGTTGATTACAAAATCCACAGCTACGCCTTTTATTTGTCAAAAAAGTCACAGTTTCTGAATGTTTTTGTTTTTAAATGTTTTGGAATTCGACATCCTAATGTACAGTACTAAAGCCAACTTGATGCATTTAGTTAGATGTGAATTTACAGGCGTAAAAATGTCAGTCTACTATAGTTGATAGTTTATTCATTGCTGTTTAAATATGATTCATATGAATAGCATGTTTATAAATGTATACATGTACTTCATGGTCAGAGAGAAAGAAAAGTAAAAACAGACGTCATGTGCAAAGACAGGTATGAGACGCAGTTACTGACTGAAATTGCATTTCAGACCTTAAGGCGATGCGGTGTTGCCCTTTTATAGCACTGTTAAAGGAGACATCTCATCAGCGCTACAGCACATCCTATACAGTGTGCAATTACCAGTGAGAAGAACGTCACCAAGTGTTCACACAACATCAGCAACGGTCTAACAGGTGCATCTGCTGCTATTTCAAAGGAGACAATAAGAGTGGGAACTGTGAGATTGTGCTTTGCAGCCATTTTGTGCAAACTTGCAAAGATGGAGATCATTTTTCCCACTCAGTATTAAATTATATAACTAAATTCAGGGATGGATGGAAGGAATGGATGGATGGATGGATGGATGGATGGATGGATGGATGGATGGATGGATGGATGGATGGATGGATGGATGGATGGATGGATGGATGGATGGATGGATGGATGGATGGATGGATGGATGGATGGATAGCTCCAAAGACAAATGTAGCACGAGTGAGCGAGCGAGTGAGCGAGCGAGTGAGTGAGTGAGGGATGGAGGTGGAGGAATGCAGGCCAATATTGATCAGAACACATGCAAACATATGGCTGAGTGTTATACAATTGCTTTGCTGAAGATACAAAGAAGGAGACAGGAAGTTGGACTGACTAAAAGAAAGAGTCCACACACATTAATCTCTGAGTCATCTGCACAAATTGGGAACGAGACCAGTAATTATTAATTATGGTTGTTTTGCATGTGTGAGTCTTAACATAAATGCTTTGGTTACAAAACTGTCTGTAACATCAGGGAAAATAAAACCAAATCAAAATCAGTTAGAGTTCTATTTGTATGATAAAACAGCTTTACACTAACACTAACCCGCAACAACAATGCACTGCATGAAAATAAATGAGCCCTTTTGCCTCCCACAGTGTTCAAATGAAAATATTTAAACGTCACCTCATGAAAACAGCAGCAGTGATCACATTTTCAAACACACACAGATGCACATATGGCGTTTTGCTAAATAAACGACTGCAATGACTAACTACGGCTGAATCTAACACTAGTCTTAGAGTCATGCCTTGTAAATGGATCCTGGCTCAGACTGTTAACTTATACAGTATATATATTGTTTCAGTCAATATTTATGAGACTATACATTATCACAATATATAGTGTAGAGCAAATGCAGACACAGTATTAGTACTCTCATGTAGCTGAATGCATGTGTAGAAGCCATTGATGGGAGGCAGCAGGCTTTTCTTCACTCATGCATTCCGACGAAGTGAAGGTGCAAGACGTTTTGAAACGTTGCTATTTGGAGCTTTTCTCTATAACAGGTGAAGATCCTTCCTGCCTCCAGCTCCACAGCAGGTTATTGCTCTACTGTACAATGTTCACAGTTCATGTCTGACACCAGTTACAATAAAACATACTGCACTTACAAAGTCACCAGCAGTATTACAGTATATGTTTGCTCAATTTGAGGAAATGTGGTGAAGTCATTAGGTCAAACATTCTGAACCTAAATGCTGAAAATCAACACAATGGTGATGACGTTTTCCCTAAATGTGAGTCCAGCATTTAATAAACTCAAAACTAGTTGCCTTATAAGAAGAAGAAAGTAATTACACGCTACTGGATCCATTGTGCTGCAGAGTGTGTGCCTCAGTGAAAAGAACGCGGCAGTATATGGTGAAGCGGAAGCGGTGACGCCGGGGGACAGAACAAATGGGAGACAACAGCGAGAAGAGGGAGGGAGCACTGGACGCGCAAAAGACAAGCCACAAAGCGCTGTGGGAGACGGGAGGTGTGCAGCATGCGGAGCACGAGGACAGTAGACGCTGCTGCCTCTGTGAGCGCGCCCGTGTGTGTGTGTGTGTGTGTGTGTGTGTGTGTGTGCCGGGCGGACGTGCCAGTGAGCAAGGCGTTAGATAGTTAGCTAGAGAACAATCGGAGGCGTTGAGTCACCTTCCAGAAGCACATGTGCCGCCTTTCTTTGTGTGGCTGTTTATGTTCGTGCACCACCACGCCGTTCGTGTGGCGTGACTGTCTGAGACGTCAGCGTCTGCGGCGTCTGTCATGGCCGACGGAGGACGTGTGTGTGTGTGTGTGTGTGTGTGTGTGTGTGTGCGTGTGTGTGTGTGTGTGTGTGTGTGTGTGTGTGTGTGTGCCTCCTCATTAGCATCCCGCTGGGACACAACGACAACCCGGACAAGTTGTGCATGCAATGATTATTAAGTAAATCCACTAATAAGATGAAGTAGAAGTCGTCCACGCTTCTCTGAGGGCCCTCATTTCATCAATACCTCTGCAGACTGAGGAAAATTAAGTCTGTCTAACCAAGAATGGATTTTGCAGACGGAAACTGTGGGTCAATAGCAGGTAAATGTTACCTGTATTAGATATGCATAACATTCCTGAAAAATAGAGATGTGGGAACATGTGTTGTTACCTTGGCAACAGACACACCTCTACCACAGTATCCCAAAACCTAGAACCCATCTCCATTCAGACCAGTTTGACAGAGGTGATGTCGCAGAGGACAAAGCTGAACAGAGTCCAGCTGCCTGAAAACATCAACTCCCTTTATTTTCAGGCTGTCTCACACCACAGAAGAAGAAAACTCGCAGACAGAGGGACGGGACAGAGACACGGGCCGGCAGATGTGCTGGAAGCGCCTCGCTTCCTCTCTGTGTGGAGCTCACACAAACGCAGTGCATGCGATCGCCACGCTCATGGAGTAGACGGCGCCTACGCGACGCTGCGAACTCGTTGTGGGGGTGACTGGCACAACACGGCTTGACTGACACTCCGCGGTGGCATTTGGACAAAGCTGAGCGGAAAGGAACGCGCGCACGCACAACAATGACACACACAGACACAGCGGCTCAGCTAGAATAGTGGGGGTGTGCGAAGGGGAAGCCTGCGAGGTGTTGGTCCCGGATGGACAGTGGGCTCCAGAACCTATACGTGTTCACAAGTCCAGATAAGGACAAGAAAGGAGGTGTGAAGCGATAACAACACACACCGTGTAATGGATCCCCTCCATTACTCATTTGTTTATCAGCTCAGTTGGCTGTGTGTGTGTGTGTGTGTGTGTGTGTGTGTGTGTGTGTGTGTGTGTGTGTGTGTGTGTGTATGTGTGTGTGCACTGTATTGTATGCGCGTGTCCATGCATACGCCCTTACGTGTGACTATTTCTTCCCTCATACATTCATCTGTTGAGCCGCCTGTGTGTTTCTATGAATGAGTTGGCTTCTGTTGTCAGCCTCCTCGTCACTCTATCAATCTTAATGTCATATACACTAATAAAAAAAAAGCTGACATTATGCTCCAAGGTTGGTTCTGACTTGTGCTCTTAACACAGCTCGAACCTTGTCAATAAAGTTGCGAAGGTGATTTTCATATTTACAAATGTTTTATTATCTGGTGTTAAATAAATAAAACACTTTTTAAGCGCCTGTTGTTGTTGTACAGTACAAGCTTTTAGTGAGCTTTCAGCAGCGCTCACCAACCCGTCATGCTGAGTCATTTACTAAGCAAAGAGAAAGAAGCAAGAGAACAACCAGAAAACAAAGAGTTTGAAAACCCCATGTCACCCGGCGTCTCATGTCTCAGAGCTTATTCTCTCCTTCCTTTCCTATTCACTACACAGAGCATGATGTCTGATGCAGGGGTTGGGCAATAATGGTCCACCGTCCTGCTGATCCCCTTTATCAGGTGTTCAGTCAATCAGCAGCTGGCAAATGATGCGAATTATGTGTTTTGAGACTTGATGTCGCTATCGATGTGTTGGCTTTGTCTGTGTCAACGGATGCTGTTACTCCTTTAAAAATGGTGGTCAAGCACAGGCAGCGACAGCTTGACGTGCGAGTACAACCACGCACAAGCACGCACAAGCACACACACACACACACACACACACACACACACACACACACACACACACAAACACACACACACTCACACACACACACACACACGCACACACATGCACGCACACACGCACACACACATGCACGCACGCACGCACGCACACACGCATAGTAAGACATCTGTTGCGTTTTTGGTGTCTTCTGTTTTATGGATTTATTAGCGACTCCATTAATCAAACTAATGGGGGATGTGGGAAGAAGTGCAGTGAAAACACAGAAATCAGCCATATTGGTTTAATTGATATTGGTTTATTAAGATAAACGAGTGGAAAAAAACATTTTAATCTCCGTAAATAGCATTTCTCTCTGACCACGCTTGCTTGTTGTGCCAGCTAAAGCCATTTCATATCTACATCATCAGAATAATTGCCAGAAGCTATAATTAATGTAGAAACAGTATGACTGGAGCATGTCGTAATTAACCTCCACAAAAACTACTCAATCACAGTTGTTTTGAGTGACTCTCCTCTGGCACCAAGCTCTGAAGCTGAATCATAATTCGGGGGCATCCTCTCTCTTCCTAATACAGAAGCATCTAGGCGCTTTTCTCCGTCTATCTGTCTGGTTGCCGCGCGCCGGAAGCGGACCATAACGGTCTCTGCCGTAGCCGGCCAGGAAACGGGCTGCGCGCGCCTCTCCTACCCGTCCTCCTCTTCTCCAGAGCCCAGTCATCATTACCAGGCACCGTGCCTTGGCTCGCTCGCCCTCCCCCTTCCCTCCTCCCCTCCCTGCGTTTACTCTCACCCTCCCTTCCACTCTTTCCTATGTGCGTCGAGAAAGTCTCCGCCTCTCCGTGTATGAGCGCACGTCTCCAACCAGCCTTTACGCGCGTACGAGCTCTCCAAGAGAATCCCCAATGGCCCGTCCCTCCCCTTTCCGTTTCTTACCGCCCTCACTCATTCATGACCCCTGATTGATGACGTAGGAGAATCCACGGTACCCACTGCCGTAGGCAATAACGGCACGCTTGAGTATATATGGGGCCCTGGTAGCCATCAGCCGTCACACTCTCAGTCGCTCCGACTCGGGAACCAGGGCATCAGCGGAGATAGCAGGCTTTACTTCGCCCTTTTAGGCTAACTCGCTTTGGGCTTTGGTTCAGGATGGAAACCTCGACTACTTCTCGGAGCCGGCGATGCTCCATCATGCGCACCTGCAAAAGTAAGTTTCTCTCTGTCTCCTTTGCTTTTGAAAGCTCTGGATGGATTCTGCAGATAAAACGACCGTAACTCCGCGTTTTAGTTGTGAAACAAACGCTAAATGAGAACTATAGACCTTCATTATTTAAAAGGACACACGAATAACATTTACAAAAATGGATTCATGATTGGAACCTCGAAATTTAACGGATCTACGCTTGTTTTACGACTTTGTGCGCGCATCTTGCGTGTGCAGGACGTGCATGGATCATAATAAGGACTTTGCGTTTACTCTGAGAAGTTGTTGTTAGGATTTGAAGGGACATTGCTGTGGTAATGCTGTGCGTAATGCCTCGTGCGAAAGCGGGGCTGAGCCGCTGATAACGCTCTAAGATTCAGTTTGAACCAGAATGGCTGTTTGTTTATGTAGCATCAAACATTTATGACGTGACAAGACATATGTATTGACCCGTTTGGGCTCCGTGCGCCGTCGCTGTGTTCGGGACGGAGGATTTCATCACCACGGACAGCTCCCGCTCACCGCGCCACCTCTCCCTCTCTCCGCTGTCCTCCAGGCGGTCTCTCCCTCTGGTTGGTGGTGTGGCTGGTCCTAGGCAAGCCAGGTCCGGCTTCGGCGTGCCCGCATCACTGCGTGTGCTACCCGACGCCGATGACCGTGAGCTGCCAGGCGCAGAACTTCACCGCCGTGCCCGTCGGAGTGCCCTATGAGTCGCAGCGTGTGTTCCTCCAGAACAACCGGATCGTGGAGCTCAGAGTTGGCTCGTTTGGCTTCGGAACTCAGGTGAGAAACAGTGCGAAGAGAAGCGGGCGGAATAATATAATACAAAAATATTTTAGCAAATTTCTAAACATATTTCCACATTGTAACTAACAGCTCTTTCTCACTGTTCTCCTCGTTCTCAGGTTCTGTGGCTGTTCTCGAACAACATCACGTGGATCGAGGCAGGGGCCTTCAGTGAGATGAGGGACTTGGAGGAGTTGGACCTTGGGGACAACCCGAACCTCCACAGGCTGGAGGGGGGCGCTTTCCGCGGACTTGAGAAACTCCAGAGCCTCCACATGCACCGCTGCCGACTCACTGCCCTGCCCCACGACATCTTCCACAAGCTGTACAGCCTGCAGTTCCTCTATCTGCAGGTAGGGGCGCAAGCCCACAAATGCACTCAATGAACACCGGCACGCAGTTATACAGATGGCAAAGCCTTGAGTTTTTCTCCTAACATATTAAATGTGATGTTTGTTTTTTTTCTTCTTCAGGAGAATAACCTCCACTTCCTGCAGGACGACATCTTTTCTGATCTCATCAACCTGAGCCAGCTTTTCCTGCATGGCAACCGCATCCGCACCTTGTCGGAGAACGTGTTCCGTGGTCTGGTCAACCTCGACCGCCTCCTGCTTCACGACAACCGCATCCGACAGGTGAACCGCCGCGCCTTCCGCGACCTCGGCCGCCTCACCATGCTCTTTCTCTTCAACAACTCCCTGGCTGAGCTGCCCAGTCAGACCCTGAGGGACACGCAGGGCATCGAGTTCCTGCGGCTCAATGCCAACCCCTGGTCCTGTGGCTGCGAGGCCCGCGCCCTGTGGGAGTGGTTCCGCGAGGCCCGCGTCTCTTCGTCCGAGGTGATGTGCGCCTCCCCCTCCAACCGCCGTGGCCAGGACCTTCGCTTCCTCCGCGAGATGGACTTCGCCCTCTGCCCCCTGCCCGACCCCGGCTCCATCGCCGGCTCCACCACCACCACCTTCAGCACCAAAACCCGCTGGTGGTTCCACAAGAACAAGCCCCAGTCGTCCACAAAAGGCATCTTTGAAAAGTCCTCAGAGACTGTCAAGGCCGGTTTGTATGGGAAAGGCCCATCCACAACCACCTCGGTCGTCAAGTACGAGCTGGGGGAGGATGAGCTGGCGCTGCCCAAGCTTGACCCAGAAGAATACTGGGCAAACTACGGCAACGAGGACTCAGGTGTCACCCTGCGGTGCTTCGAGCTCGAATGTCCACCTGAGTTCGACTTGCCTCCATCTTCTTCCTCTCCTTCATCCCGCTCGCCCTCGTTTCTCTCACTACTAGCCCTCTCTCTTTTAGCCCACTTTGCCAACCGCCGCCTGCTATCCAGCTGAATTGGACTCTCACAGTAGCACCGCACCCCCGCTCCTTACAGCCTGTTTTAAAGGCTGTGAGAATCCCTGTTAGACTTTCTATACCCCCTTTGCCCGCTTTGCTGTAAGCCAAACCTCAAGGCACAGCCAGGGAGATAGGGGGACGGTTAGATTCTAAATCTACCATCCACAGGGCTTAACACATTTCAGGGCTGCTAAGAGTCATTCAGCTAATATATATATATATTATTATATATTACCAGTATTCTATAGGTGTGGCTTTCTGTGTCTCACCTGTATGATGTTATGTTAGGATTCCCTGCAATCAGGGCTACGAGGGCTGAGTCCATCTCAGAAGTCTATTTGATTTGATAGCAGTTGTGAATAACGTTGCCAATTTTGTCACCTCGACTCAAGTTAGGACTACTAGTGCTATTAGTGCATCCAGTTGACTGGTTGCTACAAATGCTACGATTACTGTTATAGTCAGTGCACAGTAATGACAATACTGTAACCACTTAAAGTGTCATGTAAATAGGGGTGTGTTCTGTGAGTGTTCAAACTGATATCTGTGGTCCAGCAAAGTCACCTTCATCTTGATCCAGGAAAACTGTGAAGGCTTGTGCTTCTACAGGACAGAGCACAATGCGCAGGGACGCAGGGAGCTATCTGAGAGGGCGAGCGAGAGCGAGAGAGAGAGAGAGAGAGAGAGAGAGAGAGAGAGAGAGAGAGAGAGAGAGAGAGAGAGAGAGAGAGAGAGAGAGAGAGGAGATATACTGTGAAGCTGTGAGGGAGGGAATAGAAAGAGAGAAGGAGATGAGAATACAGGGAAGCTAAATAAGAGGGAGGAGAAGACGAGGAGGGTACGTCTGAAGGTATCGTCAGAGAGGGACAGTGTTCACGCAGCAATAAGAAAAGAAGCAGTGAGACGCTACCAAGGACAGTGCTGGCAGTAGAAGCAGCAACCTGCGGGAGACGAGTAATACATCCACTGATCAGTAGTCGTTCTATCCATTATGCCATTCACCATTTGCTGTAAATATGGTGTCACCTGCGACAACCACAGGGGTCGAATGCTTCCTGTCAGGAAGCCAGAGATTTTGGTTTTTGAATGT
Organism: Betta splendens; assembly: GCF_900634795.4. Classification (NCBI taxonomy): domain Eukaryota; kingdom Metazoa; phylum Chordata; class Actinopteri; order Anabantiformes; family Osphronemidae; genus Betta; species Betta splendens. Next base: position 13,460,017 of record NC_040881.3, read on the forward strand.
CTTTCTGTGACATATTGATATTACATGTGAAGATTGTTGACTTTGAATGCAGAAGCTCTTGATATAAAAGATACACTGAATATTTCCTGAATCACACGGCTTTTCTTTGCGACAACATTTCTGGAACTGAATCAGAGTTAAATTTGAGGCGCTGTGAGGAAGGCGGGGTACAAACTAGAAGGAATCAAAGAGAAGCAGACTGAGCTGTGATGATCTGATGTCGCATAAACGTGATGTCACTGGAGGCCTCCCAGAATGGCTCTGGCTTTGGTGGACATCTGTCTATGTGTGTGGATGAAAGAGCATGAATGGCTCGTCAGGCTGGCGGCGCTACAAAAGGCAAATACGTCAGTAGGTTTGTCACTTCACTGATTCATCATTGGACGAAGCCAGATGGACAAACGAGGTGCAAACTGGCTGATTAGTAAATACGCCAAGAGAGCAATGAGAGAGTCTGGAGCTGGAGACAAAGTGGGACTGAACACTCACATGCGGACAGATTATTGGACAAGATGTAGCGTGCTGGGGTGGGATAGTCTGGGTTGCAGCAAAGTCGAAATTATCATTAATGCTGAGGCTGCAAAAGGACGAAGAAATGTGAGCAGCGGAAGTCCAAAAAATGGAGGGGGAGGAAATGGCCAAATATGGGCATATACACGTTGTAGTGTTTTTATCCCTCCTTCTTTAAAGCAATGCCTTATTGGAAGCGAGACACTGTAGGTGTGCACATGGGCAGAGGAATGATAGTAGGAGAAGGTACAGCTCCAGCAGAGGTGACGGGGGGCAAGGCCGACCTATAGTAGGAGTGAGAGAGTGGGAGGTGATGTTGGTGAGGTGCAATAGCAAAGGCGGTTAGCCTTGATTCAGCAGGAACAATCTCACACGGCCTTTTTTTTTCTTGAGAGTCCTAGAGGCCGATGCTGTCAATGAGCATTTACTACACGATCTTGGGAAATATTCAGTATCATCTTTTCTCTCTGAGGTCAGACTGAGCCGGGGTGCTCTTCAGTGGCCATGACTGTGAGGTCACTGTCAGACGACCAAAGTGCCAGTTACACCATTCCCCTCTGATTCACTGTTTAGTCCCTCAGTGTGCATGTTCTGTGTTTTGTATCAGAGAAAGAATCATGAATTCTACTTGACAGACGGGCTTAATTGTCATTTATTTTTACTGTAAGAGACAAAAGATGTTCTTGAAAGATGCAGCATAAATTAATAATAAATTCATACTTGTTTTAACAAAAGGTTTTTCTTTGTGTGGGGGCGTTTCATTGTATGTCTTGGCTACTGCCCAGTCAAACACCCGAAGCAAATCAGAGCGTGCGCACACACACACACACACACACACACACACACACACACACACACACACACACACACACACACACACACACACACACACACACACACACACACACACACACACACACACGTGGACACACAGTTGCCATTGTGTAAGTATTCCAGGCAGATGTCCAGCTTTCTCAATTGTGCAACTATTCGACTGAGAAAGACAGAGAACAGGAAGAGTGAAGATGAAAACAAGCAAAGGCAGCAGAATCCTTACAGACATCTCCAGCAAGACTGACTCCAACACTTGCTCTTTCAATATGATTCAAGAACAAAATAAACAAGATAGAAGTGTCTGTCTAACAGACAATGATGTGAATCACCTGCAGCAATCTGATTATAGTGAGAAAATGCATTATATCAGAGGCTCAGCAATGCTGTGGATACATCAAAGCACCGCATGTGGTACTGACCATGAACACGAGGGTAATAACATAATTCACAGATGCATCACCTTAAACTCAATATGCAGTGACCACAATGTACAATAAAGGGCTTTTAATAAACACCTTTGTAGAATGAGCGCTCAGAGAGCTCCTTTCAATGTCGTGTCTATTCAAGTTCCTCTTCATTGCACTTTTTGTTTTCAGTTAACCTAATATGAGTCTTTTGGAGTGAGAATTAGTGAAATGAAGCAGGTGGTGGTGTTTTTATACACTCTAAGCTCTTAGCCAAGATGGCAACAAATACATGTTTCTTTCAGTAAATTGTTGAAGATACATTTTTGTTGACCAAGACTTAATGCATACTTTCTAGTCGTCCTCTGAGACTGTTTTAACGAGGGGAGGACCTCAAACGCACGACCCACTAAACATCTACAAAATAAGTGACTTAATAAGGCTAAACAAGGATACAAACGAGACAAAACAAGCAGGAACTGAACAGGGAGCAAAAAAAAAACACCAACCATCTAGAAATCGCACTGTAGCTGTGAACACAAAATGTTAGAAGGATCAGTGCACACGTAGGTAAACTAGCTAACCCTGTAACAAAGAAACACCTGAGTGACAGGATGAAACAAACTAACCCCCGCAGACACAGTGACAACATGCAAACACCATAATGAACATCAGACCAGCCCAGAATTGGGATTCTCTGATTTCTGAATTGTGTTCAGGCAACAGTGCTGACCACCACACCACCGGCCTTAACTGCTTGGTGATATGCAGCGCTACAGTAGTGAAAATGTCAAGAAACATATGAGGAATTTTGTTTTTTTTAAGATGAATGCAGAAATTGTCAGGATCAGCAGGTCAGACAAAACGGCTGAAGAATCAAAGGGGGTTGACTCATATTGGAATTCTTCACACTGAGTTTGACTCTTCACTTTCTAAAACGTTGATCACTAACAGGGCAGTGGTAGATATCTGTAGATAATGAATGATTTGAGGAGAGTTGAATGCGTGGCCGAAGGGCTGTCCGGGCCTCATGAGCAGGAGAGAGGATCTGCAACACAAAAGGTGGAAACATTTAGCCGTACAAGCGTTCAGCATTCACGATCCCTAGCGTCTTGATGACACTTCTATCTCTTTCCAGTTGTATAGAGCATCGTCTCCTTTTCTGTGAATGGTGCTGACCTGTCTCTGTATAAAACTATTTTCTGCTGTAAGTCTGGTTAATGTTCAAACACACACAAACACGCCGGGTGACTCAGCAGGTGGATGTTCAAGGTTACAGCATTTATGCAGCACAAAGTAGTGTCACTGAAATTCTATTCACTAATTTATTTTATTTATGATTATTAATGAAAAAATGACTTTCAAACCAACTGTCTGCTCAGCCTCACAGTTTGATAATAAAATAGTCTAATGGGAACTATACTTAACGTGTGCGTATGTTAAAGACAGATGCTCACACACACACACACACACACACACACACACACACACACACACACACACACACACACACACACACACACACACACACACACACACACACACCGTGGCAGGAAGCTCGCTCGGTGGAAGAGCTGCTTTCCATGTCTATATAAGGATGAAACAAACACATCAGACAGCGCATCCTTCATGTTCCCATTGGTCCCAGTGCTTTTGTGTGGCGGAAAAATGTCCTGACGCATGACTGCATAAAGACTGTGTGGGTTCGATTGGACGCCGTCCGTGTCAATCAAACCCCAGAAATAATTGGACCCAGTGTGAGCGAGGTGGGAAGGCAGGATGTGAACGTGCCTGTGGATGCTACAGTATGGTGAATAGATGAATATTAATGACTCCCAGTTTATACATGTGAAGGAGAGAGAGCAACGCAGGCACGGAGAGGAGGCTGGTTAGTGCGCGCTTGTTTAAGTGCGTCACTACTTTGTCACAACTTGCTTCCACCTGCTGAGCCCTTATCACTCGCTCTCCTCCCTCACACGCACACACACACACACAGACATATTCAGAAGCAGAGAAGTAGTTTCTCACTTTTCCGTGCACAGACGCAATTTGCATGTTTTACACCTTTTCCGTGAGCTCAGATGAGTTCAGGCAACATCTCGGACTGCTTTATAACATATCTTACACTCATCCGTCTTTAAATCTTGCCTTCACACATTCCTCCTTTTGTCCCTGACGTCATCTCTTCACTTTTGTCTTTCTCGTTTCATTCAACATGAACGCCACAGACTCACAGATTCAAGAAATATGCCACATATGCTCTGCTGGAATCTGTTTCCATCCACCTTCTTAATCTCGCTTTACATTATTGTGTTGCCAGTCCCCGGTATGTGAAAGTTCTTATTGCTTTTTGTCACAGCTTGAGAATTCCACATCAAAGAGACGGGAACAGGAGCCAGCTGCTGCGACATGCAATTATGGGAAGACCTGTGCACTGGTGTGCAGCCATTAGGCGCTGCTGCAGTTGCTGGTCCAGTGTATAGCATGAACAACATAAAGTGATGTCATGCTAAGAAAATGTCAATAAACGGACATTTGAAGCAACATTTGCGCAATGGATATGAATATATGCATGCAAAAAGATTATAATTCAGGTAACAATGTTCAGTTTAGTATAATTTATGGTAATAACTGAGGTTTTAATGTTATTATGCAACTAATACATATGCATGGCCAAATCAGAAAAACATGGATGAGCCCATGAGGCTGACATTCAGTGTGTGTGTGTGTGTGTGTGTGTGTGTGCGTGTGTGTGTGTGCGTGTTGCCAAAAAAGACTTGAAAAGGTGAAAAGTCTCTGACGCCAATATGGGGCAGGAAACTTGCTATTGACAGAGACGAAAATGAGAAATCGCGTGAAAGAGAGGGAGACCGAAAGATAGCAGCAGAAGAGGTGTGACGTTTGAGTCATGTACTTGGAGCTCTTCACCGCCGAGAACATTTGGAAGGCTTAAGTGTGCACGCACAAACACGTGCGAACGCACCCTCGCTGGCAGCGCTCCGCGTTGGTACGGCTTGAGAGAGGCCCACTGGGAGACAGACGTTCCTCATAGCATCACTTAAGTGGGATCCACGCACATGCAAGCCCACACACACACGCACGCACACACACATGCAAGCCCACACACACACGCACGCACACACACATGCAAGCCCACACACACAAGCACACACACACATGCACACACACACACTTACGTGCCCAAACTACATGTCTTGCCACACTCCTCTAAGCAGGTGGCCCCGAAATATCTCATGTTTTCAAAGCATAAGCAAAGTGTATCCTTTGTTTCTGTTTAATGGTGATTACGTCATGAACCATGCTGTCTTGCAAATACAAATTAAGCCCAATTAAAATATATATACTGTGTATATATATATTGATTGTTTATTTAAATCCATACAGGGGTGACTCTCACTGTCATTTGAAGTCAGAGAATTGAGAACAAAGCAACAGGATGAGGGAGAGAGAAAGAGAGCAACAATAGAGGAGGAGGTACATGTAGAGAAGAGCCCAAGAGGAGAACAAAGACTGGTGGGCAGCTGCTGTAGGTGTGTGAGGGTCCCACGGCAGAATTAAAGGGACCAACGTGGACTGAATCCCTCAACTGTTATTATGGGTCAAGCTGCAGCAGCCACAGCCATGAGTGGTGGTTTGTACCACTACCAAAGAGGTAGTTATCACCTGATGAGCGTGACCTTTCTTCACTTCTCATTGGAAAACTCGCTTCACACCACACAGAATCCTTTTCATGGCCTCACGCTGAGCTCGGAGTCAGAGAACCCCTGCGGAGAGCGTGGTGTGGTCACGTAGATGTGATTCAGCGCCTACAAGTCTGACATCAACGCTAATCTACCTGGTAACAGAAGATCTGCAGTAATTGTGCAGATCCCAGTAATTACAAGAAATTTGTAAAACTACTAAATTGATTGACTTTACTTGTAAGTAAATCAAACCACTGCAGATGATTGCTGTTGAAAAGAGTTAAATAGAAGGGCTTTAAAACAATATTACTGTAAGTGTAACAGGTGTAAGTGTTACAAGAAGGTTTTAACTTAAAGGCTTTCTCTGTGAATGTAAAGAAAAAACATATCCTTGGAGCTAAACATTTTATAGTGATCGTGTCGATTCACGTGTTTGTCCCACGGTGACATCCGTGTTTATAACTGCCAGGGGCTAAAAATCTCAGAGAAAATATTTCCGGAAACTGGGGGGTGGGCATGTCTGATCTCTCTATCTCTCTACCAATAAATTTGCCCTCCCACTCCTTCCCACTCCTGTGTGTCCTATTTCCCTGTGCTTCAACGATTAAAACTGTCACAGACTAACTACATCACAGGCTTCAAGCAAAACCATAAAGTCAGCTCTCTTTAAATCACTGCCGCCTTCTTCCTTTCAGCCTTCGGTCCACGTTTTCTCTGGCTCACATGGCGCCTGCGTGTCCACAGTCACATCCCTGCGTCCTGCACAGAATGAAACTTCCTCCCAGCACCTTCCTACCTTTGTTTCTCTCTTTGTCTCCCTCTCTCTCTCTCTTCAGGCCCTCATCGCACACCAGTCTCCCTCCTCTTTTCTTGTGCATCAGCTACTGGAACGCTCTGTTCTGTTCCACCGCCGATGACTGGCCGTGTCAACGGTGTCGCCTCAGTCAACAGTCATTTCTGCTCATCCTTCACTGCTGTTCCATCACGTTTTCCACACATCTTCAGGCTTCTGAGTTGTGTATATGAACAGCTTTAAATAACTGGTGGAGCTTTGCTGCACAGCTTCTGAAGCATGAGCCGTCCTTAAATTATAATAAATATCAGGCATCTTTTAGTGATGATGATGATGAATCATTAGATTTCTGATGCACTGGAATCATGAACCTTTCAGTGCATGTTCAGCTCCATGTGTGAACCTCTACAATGTCCCATATGAACATCAAACAAACCAGTGAGCTTAAGTTAGTGGTGAGTATTTGCCCTAGAAATGAAACTAATTGATTGATTTCTTAATAAATATGCTTTATGGCCCCTAATATTTAAGAAAATCATAAAACATATTTAACCTCCACTCAAATTTTGCAAAATGTCATCTGTTGCCTCAAGAAGCTCGGTTATGGTCACAGTACAGTATATTGTATATGAACTGTTAACTTATTATTATTCTAACTGGAGATATAAAAATATCACATAATGGCATTGCAAATAGTTAAAAATGTCCACTAGTTCGCAGAAGCAACTTTACCAGAGGCTTGGACCAGGAGAGAGACCTCCACACAGTAGCCCACTCACCACAAACACTCATGGCCACATGGGGATTTGACTCAGTCAAGCGTTCGCTATCAGACATATGGTAACAAGGACAAATGGACCCTTGTTTCACTACAGTGAAAATAGAAGAACTGCTGCAGCTCTGAACAATCTTTGTTCCTGGCTTTGACTCAATTTGAAAGAAATTAGAGAATTAAAAAAAGCTTAGTGAAGTACAAGATGTATTTGTTGTGAAATCTGGTTTTAACAATATTGGGTGAATTGCTTTAATACATGTGTGGACCACTTTCAGTTACAAATATATAAAAATGAACTAATTGACATTTAGCAAACAGTCCTCAAACCATTTCATGGTGTCTTTCAAAGGCGTGGGCCTGTCAGATTCTGTCCACAGTGTATTTACGTCCACTGTGGGGAGGGATTTTATGGATGGCCACACACGGTTTGCATGGTTCAGATTTTACTGCACAAAGGAAATGTGTCTCCTATAGTGGCTCTAGCTGTGGGTGTCTTTTGAGTTCACTGAGTCACCGTCTAAATTAGGTTGAAAAAACGAGCAATCACTCTGCCACTGCAACACCAGGATAAACAAATTAGAAAAAATATCTCAGCGTCTGGGGGATCGCTAAGTGTGGAGGATCAAGGTGTAACCAATCAGTCGGAGGCTTAAATGACATCACAGGCTGACAGGAACTCTCCTGACTCTCAGAAGTCTTTAGGCAGCCATGACCTTGGAACGGCAGACGCAGATGATGAAAAACACCAAATATTTTCTCTGACAAGGACTAAAAGATGACGCAACGACTAACTGACAGACAACTCTCTGAGAATCTCAGGTGCGACAGCTTGTGTCAGGTTAAATTTAGATTGAGACACAGGCTGCATCAAGAAGCAGCACTGTGTTTGAATGCCATCCGCTTTCAGTGAAGTTTAAAAATGTAGGGTTATTATAGAACATTCTATAATAATAAATTAAAAATAAATGCATTTCTATAGCTGTGCCACTAACCCGGAGATACATGTACTCTAGAACCAGGCGGTAGAATTTTATTAAGACAGTTTTAAACTGGATCACTACTATTTTAAAGAAACCAAGGTCATCAGAAGCTGCAGGATGTCTATTGTAACAGCCCGGCCTCATGGACTCATGATGAGATCATACTGCAACGTGCATGATGGATAATGGTCCGGTCACTAGCTGTCCCAAACCCAACCCTCCTCAAATCCTGCTAGCTAACGCAGTAGAATGAAAATAAAGCACCATAGCCTCCCCTTGCCACCAATCACCAGAACACCTCTTATGTTTATATCCTCAAAGCCAACATGTTTCATTCCCTTCACTATAATCCCACAACCACACAACTCATATGGATTTCCGTTGCATCACGTCCACCTGTTTCCTCTGGGCCTCAGCCAGGTATTTAAGGACATGTTTCCACCACTTCAATGTCAGGTTGTCTGCTACCCCACCACAGATCGTGGCCATGCTGTCTGTTCGTGCATCCTGGCTGATTTTCTCCTCTCATTCTACACTCTGTTTTTCATTCACTTTCACATACTGTATCTGTCAACAAGGTGGCAAATGCATGATTTTCCCAAAATGACAAGCTATCCTAAAATACTTTGCTAGCTCTCAAAGCATTTTCAGGCACTTAAAGTGTTAGCAGAACATATTACAATAAAGGACTAAATCACAGGATAATTAATATGTTTCACAATGTACTGTAACATATGTAGTTCCTTGTATTGCAGGTTATTTTCATCACACTGTAGCGTTAGCATGATGGAGAGTGCAGCATACAAGGTTTATATGTGTCAAAATAACTGAGATGTTGCTCATCTTATCATATCACAAGAAAGTGAGCATTAGTGAGTGGGAGGCAAGATGTGCTCATAGTACGTATACTGGAAAACAGTAATGAGAGAGAAAATAAAGGGAGAGTGTGTGTGGGTGGTTCTGTATTGTTGAACAAACGTTTTAAAAACTAATCAAGGTTTCTCCCCATTAGTCCGCTCCAGTTTTTCATTACTGAGAAATGGTGCCTCATGTTTATTAATTCTGCTTGTATTGTTGAGAGTTTCCAGCTAATCACAGTAGGCAGAGTTTCTTCACATGCACTAAGTAATCACAAATGTGCTGTAAGACAAAAAGAGACATAATGAGAAATGCTCCTGTTATCAACCTGGTGTGAGAAGTTTTCCTTCCATTCATGCTTTCCTCCTCCCCAACATTTGTATCAGTATCATCTCCAATGCATCACAACTGAAAAGCGTCATTGCAGTTAAATATAGAATTTGACTGATCCCACCCTCATGTCATATTTGGCATGCTTGGTCTTGTGTGATGTACATGGATTGCTTTTGATCTCAACAGAACCTCTAGAGAGTTCTACAGAGACTACAAGTGAGTCACCCCTCGCCAGTTTCCCTCCTGCCTCCCCCCTGCCTCCCCCCTGCCCCTCGCCTTCTGCCGTCACCACACTGGTCTATTTTCATTCTGTGGACATTATGATAAAATGACTGCACTGTATTTAGCTGCATCCCTTGTACTGCTGTGCTCGTGAATGAACTGTATCTTTTGTGGATCAATCTAAGCCTTGAACCAATAAGGAAACAGTTGTTGTTTGTGTGTACTCTTAATTACTCATGCTGTCATTGCTCTGTGTAATTCTTGAGCTAACTGGTGGATTGAGATGTACCCAAACCATTGGTGATCAAGTTCAGATTTCCTAGAGGCAGCTCAGCATCAGTGCTGGGCAATTACAAACATGGCTTAATATCACAGAGTGAATAATTAATAAGAAGGGGAACCTTTTACCAAGTTATGTATGTCACAAATAGATCCATCTAAATGTTTCTAAATAAACTAGAACTGCCAAGGTTAAAGGAAGAACAAACCACAACTCTATGAGGAAACACCAGTGTTCTCAATGAAATTAAGAGAGATTAAAATCTCAGTTTAGTTTGCGTCGCTTGAATTGACTTTCTAATTAATCAAAAGGAATAAGGAAGGTTTACGGATCTTTACCTGAAAACATGAGAATACATGCATGGCATACAGAATTAACAGGAAAACACAACAACTTTATTTCAACCTTTTAAGCAAGGCAACAAGGAATGTGATGAATCTGGAAACCTTTAACTTCATGAAAAGTCATTGTACAGATTTCAAAGTCACATCAAATTGAAACATATTGTCTACTCTACAGTTTCATGACACCTAAAGGCTCTCATTACTGATTGATAGAGGGGAATCATGATAGGATTTAGGTTGTGTCACCTGAGCGTAACCATGGTCTAATTGTTGATCTAATTGGTGTAAAATTACTCCAATTATAATTCACTCTGACCAAACACACTTCATTATAGGTAGACAGTTAACAAACAATATGAACGGATTGATCAACTTATTGTTGATCGTCATCTAAAGAGACGATCATCATCGTCTCTTTAGATGCAGAATAAGCTTTCGACAGAGTCCACTGAAAACTCCTTTAAGCCATTCTGCACAAGTTTGGCACTGGGAACCCACTTGTTCAATAAATTCAGTAAGTTCATGTATTTTTTGTTACGTATATTAGCTCCCTTACCCCTTCATGCGTATGATTGATTGATTGTCACTTTGACAGACTCAGGCCCAGCTCTGCTTCTGTTTCCTGTTGTCCTCGCACATAGACTTTAACAGTCTGGAATGAGGAGCAGGGCGACCTTCTGTTGAACCATGTACCTTAATGTACACCACTAGGTTCCTGTTTGCTCCTAAAAACATAGCTTGAGCTTAACTGGAAATGTCAGCAGCTCAGCTAGATGCAACTATATTAGGAGTTGCTTGTTAAAGAAGCTAGAATGTGCGTACTGTAAGTGTGTGTATAAATACTTGGGGCAATTCGGAGTCCTTGTGTGCGCATTGACCTGTCTCTCGAACTATGGGTGTCGTTGTTGGTGTTTGCATGCACCTGTCAAACGTTTTAAATAGTTTGTTGATTCTCTTTATTGAGTCATGATTTTTTCCACAACAAGAGTCAGGGCCAGAAAAGTACATTTAAATTTTGTTTTAGCAAATATGTAAATAAAATAATTTTCCATATTCTGTTCTCTGCATGTCATATTATACCCACTTGGTTGTGCTGCTTCCAGTGTTTTATATTATGGTAGCGTTTTTATCCAATTATATTTCTGAAATCTGCCTGAGGTCTGCAGATCTAACAGAGCAGTGTGATTTGTCATCTGTGTCTTTTACGGAATGGTCCCAATGCACAGTTTAGAAACTTACTACAGTGTACTTTTGGTCACCCACCAAAGGACACCTCCTTTGGTGGGTGACGTTCATTCTCAAAATTTGTGATCCTCCCTACTGTAAGCTTAATTGTGAACGCAAGCTTTTTGATTTTAAATGCTCTGGAAATTAAGTGTTGCTTGACTAACATATACAGTATCAGGGTGTAAGTACTGTATGACTCTGTTGGGATTCTTGAGCTGTGGTGACTTATTGATGCTATTATGAGGTGTATTCATTTAGGTTCGTAGGACTAAGTAGGATGTTAGTGAAGGTGGGAACCTGTATTGGTTAACAATAGTATAGTTATCACTGCATTGTGCAGAATATCTGTTTTGTCCTACAGTATTACAACTGGGTGTAGGTGCTGAAAGGTTTGAGGCTAAGTCTTCCTTGGATCCCTTTGTTATTCTTTATGTATCCAGTGGCACATTCAAATGAAACAGTTTGTTTTAAACAAGATATGGTACATACATAATACACTTTCTGTTTTACTACGCTGTACAGTAGCTATGGGTCAATGAGCTAGAATTGAATGATATGCTGCAGCTAAATATAGTATTTTTTCCTGAGAGGTGTTTTCCCTGAAGCTAGAAACACATCATTATAAAAAGTGAATGAATATGGATCACCACAGCCTTCCTGGCCTAAATGAGATGTACTGTAAATTTAAAACACTTGGTAATACTGCCCAGCTTGTCAAGCTTTTCCTGTAAAGGATGCAATCACTACACAACTACACCTGCTTTTACCAGGAATTACACGTGTGCAAAGAAATCAAAATGGTGATTTTTTCCCATATACATTTTTATTAAATTTTGTCAGAAAATAAATTGAATATGAATGAGTTTGCAGGGTTTTAGAGCTGCAATAGGAAGTGACTGCTGCTCTTGTAAAATACAGCCTAGAAATTGTGTGTTAGGAAGGAATGAATCACGGTGAATCATGTGGAGAATGATGATTTGTTTGTTTTAAAATACAGTTTCCACTGAAACTAGTTGTCATAAATCGAAGCACACACTAAAAAAGCATCTGCTATGGCTAAGATTTTGAACCTTTACTTGAGAACAGAGGTCAAATCGACTGACAAAAAGGAAAAAGAGGGACCCAAATGCGTGACCCTGGAGGCAAGGCGAGAAAAGAACAGTTAAACAAGAAAACACTTAACGCTTAACACAAAATTTTCCGGATCCTTTTGACATCTGCACATTCTGGAACGAGATGGTGGAACTAATCTTGCGTAATCATCCTGATTCAGGCTTTTCTTGACACTTTTTCTTTGTCATCTGCATTGTCAGCATTTGTGTGTTTTTTTAAATCTGTTCTTCCTCCTTCTTGCCCATTTACTATAAAATGTGAAACTGGTTTAGTCACGGCACCTTTGCATCGATTACATGAAATTCAACTTTATTCTCTAAATCTTTACAGGAGACCAGAGTTTTGTCTCCACTTATTATATTTCACAGCTGTTGTTCTCATCTCTATAAACACAGGTAAGTTTCATTGTACATTGTAGAGACATACTTGGTTGGAATGTGTGACACTATGTCACTTTGAGCTGCACATTTATTTAGACTTTCTTTTTTTTTGCAGGAGCACCTTCAGTACATATAGATGCAAAGATGTCTGTTGAGTACAGTGGATCTAAAGTGACAAACATGGACATGCAAGACAGTAAAATTGGCTACAAGCAGTTTTGTGAAAGCAACAGCAAGCTCAGCTATTCAGGTAATTAAATACAATAACAGTTATTTATACAGGATTGGTGAAATATTTTGATTTAATGGCCCACAACATTATTACAGTTAGTCCACTTTAGTGTGATCAGAATAGAAATCAAATATTCCTGCTTTATTCCCGACTTATGTACGTATTTCATTTTTGATGGGTTAAAAGTTAATGAATTTGCATGTACTATCACAAATTTATTACTTTGACAAGATTGAAAAGCAGCATCAGCATTTGTATACCTACCTATCTACAGCAAAAACAGGAGACAATTAGAAGTTTGACGTATGCAGTAGTGCAGCCTTTATTCTACCTCTATTCAACAAGCCACAAAATCAAACAAGCTTTTTACAATATACTAGTAAAAAAGTCTCCTTTGCTATAATTCATGTAGTTATAAAATGAACTAATGATCTTTTAATTTTTAGTTCATATGTAGCAAATGAATCAGATGAAGCACAAATAAATTAGTTTGGCTGTTTTACGCTTGTGCGTTTTCTTTGGTCGCTGTTTTTTAGTGTGTGCGATAAGAGCTAACCCTTACCGGATGGCCACCATTTGTCTCAGCCTCCTGTGTCTTCTCCTGGTGGCAGGTATCATAGGCCAGAAAATTCACTGTGAGTCTCCTTTATTTTCTTTTTCACAATTACATGTTGCCTGATATCACAGTAAAGTCACTGCATGTTGTGTCTCTTCTTCGGCAGACCAAAGAGTAGAGCAAGACCATCAGGACAATGTTAAAGCCCTGCGCAAACAGAAGGAGGACATACAGGACGACCTGAAAAAATTACAAACTACCAAAAGCTCTTACGAACGCACCGTCAGACAGTTACAGGACAATAACAATTACTTATCTAGGCGAAAAGACCAAATACAGACCAATAACAACTTACTGACTGCGGAAAACAACAAACTTAAAGCTAGTGAAAACGAGTTACAGACCGCTAATAATGAGTTAAACAACAACATGAAAAAGCTAAAAGAGAGTACAGATGTGCTGCAGAGTAATAACAATGCCTTGTCCAAAGCCAAAGATTTGCTACAAAGTAAGTGTGATTCATTGTTAAAACTTAAAAATGAGTTACAGGCCAGTGTTGCCTCGGTGACCATAGAAAGAGATAACCTCCTGAACCAATTCAACAATGCAACCCGATCAAAAGAGCAGCTGCAACAGAATTACAATGACCTCATTTATAAAGTAGAGCATTTGCAGGACAAATACAACTTTTCTTCCAATGAGAAAGACAGGCTAGAGAGCAGCCACCAAAACCTGACGATAGCCAAAGAGACTCTGCAGGCCACCTATGACGTACTGGTAGAAGCGACAGAGAAATTGAAGGCTTCTTACTCGTCTTTGGTTCAGGAAAAACATGCCCTTGAAGGCACTTGCAGGAATGTGACCATGGAGCGAGACCACCTGTTGGCACAAATGAACAACCTGACATCCCAAAAAGAGGAAGTTGACAAACTGACAAGTAAGCAGAAGGAAATGGGCATGGAAGTGCAACAGCAAACATGTCATCATGAATATTTCAAAATACAGTACTTCTCTAAAATATCACTCTAATTTTTTTTGCTGAGCAATTGTAAACATTTTTGTCTCAATGATCCACAATTATTGTTTGATAAATCGTTTGTAGGTAAGAACTGCCCTCGTGATTGGCAGGAGTTTCAGTCCAGCTGCTACTTTACAGCTGTGACCAAGAAGACATGGAACAAGGCCAGAGAATTCTGTCAAGGCAATGGAGCAGACCTGGCAATAGTGAAAACCAGAGAGGAAATGGTATGTTGGTCTTTGTGCAATGCACAAAAAGAGTGCATGGAGTTGTTTACAGATATGACCTCACAAAAATGTACTGTTTATATACAGATGATGAATGTTTTCATTAGCTTGATACAGTAGATGTTTTTGTCTCTTTTGTCTCTTCTAGAACTATATAAATGGTTTGTATACCAGTGAAAAAGAAGTCTGGATTGGACTGACAGATGGTGGAGTTGAAGGGCAGTGGAAATGGGTGGATGGAACACAGCTGTCCACAGCGTAAGTCACAAGTTAATATATAAAAAAAAATCATTTACTGTATGACTGGAGACAGGAGCAGCAGAATCTGGATGCACCTCTTTTGCCCTGCAGGTACTGGGCCAAAAACCAACCCAACAGCTACAACGGGAGGCAGCAGGACTGTGTGGAGTTCTGGCACCGTTCGAATGGGAAGGGTGAATGGAACGACGAGCATTGTGATATAGAACAGAATTTTATCTGTCAGAAGCCCACTGCGTCTTAATCCTACTTATGCTTGATGCTGGTGATTGAGTGAGTCTTAAGGTTGGGGCTCATGTGCTACAGAGCTAGCCTTTCAACTACTCAATTACTGAGAATGATGATAGAGTAAATGTTGATTATTACTAAGCAATAGTATTGGGGGACTGTTTCAGAGGTCACTGAGATGAGCATGGATGTCCATAGATATTATTGTTGTGTAATAATAATATTATGTGATTGCGTACTCCATTTCTTTCATTCATTGTAAGTAAATAATTTTTTCTTTTTTCTTGTATTTTAATTTTTTTTAAATCATGAAGGAGCAAATGTGATTTTGGTTTTGCATGTTACTTATTTGCAATATTTGCTTTGGCTCATTGTTTTTTTAAAGCTTAGTGGCATCCGCATGACTTGCATCCCATTGCGATGAATACAATCTGAGTATCAAACATTTGAGTGTTTATTGAAGAAATTGTATCTACCTGTCCCACTGAAATGTATATTTAATAAATATAGATGGTATATATTTCATTTGAAGTTGATTACTGAGCCATGAGAACTTGTCCAAACCATCTCACGTTCAGTTAGCAACAGCCAGCGCAGCCCCACAGCTGATCAATTTATTGATGCTTGGTCATACAGTATGTCATTAGACTGATCAGTTAGTTCTAAAATATTCACAAGTAATCACCTGTAATCACCCGCCTTGCTGTCATGAAAGCTTTGCACTCTTTGGCCTCACAAGGTAAATGAGATGAGTGGAATTTGATAATGGTGGGGATTGTTCTCATCTTTCTCTCTGTGACTTATACTTTCCCTTTTTTCGCAGGTCACTCTTTTTGCAGGCAAGCCATGTTGCTTAAGAACATTTTATATTTTTCTACTAATAGAGTCCCAAACATCCTTAAACTAGGTCTACAGTATGTGTGTGATCATCTAATCACTTGTTTTGAGAAAGTTTAGTGAAAGATGGATCTGTTGCTCAGTGCCGTTCTTTTTCAGCTGTCTGTCGTTCCATACAGCACGTGCCTGTGGTTTGCTAGTGCTTGAGCCCCATCTGCTGTGCTCTATTTGTGGCATCCACTCTGGGGATCGGGGGGAAGCTGCAGATTAGCCAGGGTTAGACCAACACGTTTACATCAAGTACACAACGAGAACTTGTACAAATACAATCCTTCAACCACCAAGAGTACGATAGCTTGCTTGTTTGAGACAAGTAAGCAATTAAATACCCTTTGAAGAGGCATTCAAACATTTACATTTGCTTTTCACTGTTAATTTGTTTGCCATTTATAGTCATTCTGATAGGAATGATACTATAATGATGGGAAAGATAGGAACAGTCTTTGCATTCTTTCTATCCTTTCCTCCTTCCACCACACCATCAGTGAACCACCTGCTCACTTCTGCATGAACTTTGTTTGTACATGCATCCTATACTGCAGGATGACAGTATAACATTAAGCTATAGCTAAGCAGGGCGAGACATTTTATCCTTGAGGATACTGGGCCCTCGGCCTTTGGTGATACAAGCTCTGAACTTACTGTATGAGTCTAAAGGAGACTTTAATGCGACCAAAGTGTTTGGGCCTTGGAGCCCAGTAAATGTAATTCAAGAATTGTTCCACAAAATGTGTTGGAAAATAATTAATATGTCAACAAATACAGTAAACTACAAACAAACATAACTTGTTAACAACTAGGCTTTTAACTTCCAATTGTGCAGCACTGATGCTAGTCCAACACAGATTTAGAAAATAGCCAACGAATGTGTGAGCCACTTGTCTGTTAGTGCCTGTCTTCTTTTCATTTTCCATTGAAATGAATGCACTCACAGTAATGGTTCGATCCCTTCCTCCTCCTCCACATATTTACTCCAAGTGTAACACAAACAGAGCTCCAGTTTGCTTTGATGGTAAGGCCAGCCTCTTGCAGGATTTCAAGCTGTTAGGGTAAGTGAAACTGTAATAGCTAAATTAATTGGGTAATTATTTACATGTCATCAATTACGTTACTTAACCCCAACAGAACTGGCAATTAAATGCACACACACTGAGTTTGCCATGTGGTTTTTGACTAGACCGTCCATCTGCTTGTCTATCTGGAGTCCCCACTAACCAGCCCACTCAAGCAGGTAGGTGGTGAGTTTTCAGTGGGGTCATAAGACTGTGTGGGATAAGGTCCATGTACAACCACCCTGCTCACTCACTTAAGCAAATCTCAAATAGTTTTATTTGCAGCAGACTTTAGTACAGTTGTTAAATTTTTTGCAACACTAAGACATATAACTCAATACGTCTGTACCTTTCCCATAACAGTGTCAGTAAAGGTGTTATGTTCATTTATGCCAAACATGTTTTCACAATCTGAAAAAAAAACATACAGTAGGTATGAAGTATAGTATGCACAATACATGAGGTGTAAGTCAGTAGGTTTGTCATTGAGGTTACAGTCTTTACATTCTTATTTCAAGCTCTCCACCATTGACTCGATGGAATCTTCAGCACTGTTTAGATGAGACAGTTACTGTACTTACAGTAATTATCTGCAGTTTTGAGAGGTACATATTTATGTTTTAATGTTTTAATTCAGAGTTTGCATGTTCTCCTCGTGTTCGTGTGGGTTCTCTCCGGGTTCTCTGGCTTCCTCCCACGGTCCAAAAAACATGCCTTAGGTTCATTGGTCACTCTAGATTGCCCCTAGGTGTGAGTGTGTGTCTGAATTGTTATCTGTGTGTGTGTGTGTTGCCCTGAGATGGATCGGCCCTGTCCAGGGTGTACCCCACCCCTCGCCCGTAGATGGCTGGGATAGGCTCCAGCACCCGAGATGAAGCGACAGAAAATGGATGGATGGATGTTTTAATTCCAGGGTTTTATTTAAAAAATAACAACAGCATATGTACATTTATTTGACAATACATATGAAACTGTCATTCATTCATCATTTATTCCTCTGCATAAAGTCACCGGGCAGCTAAAGATGATGTTAAGCACGTCATTTTCAACTGCACTGGTGGTTGACTACAACTAGTGCTTCCTGGTTTTCTCTGTGCCCTATGGCGGGCCCCAGCAACGGTCGGACTGAGAGGGGGCGGGGCCAGACTTAGAGGGGGCGGGGCCAGCCTGCTAGAGCGCAACTGCTCTGTCCGCAATTGATAATCTAGCAAACACTTACAGCACTAATATTTAATGGTCGTACAACCTGTTCTTGATAATTTATGATACAGTGGGTTAGCTACATTGTATTAGTACAAGTCTTGGTTACTTGTATGGGCCAGAGTGCAGCGTAGACCAGTTACGCCATGAGGCTGTCTGCAAGGAGCAGCCAGCAGCAAAGAGTATCTGGCATCCGTAGGCCAAGAGCCGGAGCCTGCTGCATTGTGTCTCTGCACCGAGCTCCGATAGAAACACAACTAAATATCAAAGTGCTGCAATGAATCTACTGCTGCCGGTTTCTCTTGGATAAAGTTGTGGTTTGAGGAACTTCACTTCACTTAGTTATTATTGCTTATCTGTATTAATGAAATAAATCTTTGCCTGAAACCAAAATGTTCCACCACATTTGCCATCCCTGTCATGTGAACATTGTTATATTTAAATGGAGAGACACTGCTAATACTGGACTTGACGTGTTGTTACTCCTGTGCTGAGCCATCCTCTTGTGTAGTGGCTGTTTGTTTTCTCCAATACATTATGTTGATCCTCTTACTGAATGATTTGGTGTCCAGTCCTCTAGGTGGAAGAGTGTGTTAATGGGTTTTAAGTAGACAGATGCTTTTCAAACACAGATTTGAGTTGAACATACAACAAAGCACAAAAGATAAAAATATGTTGGTTTACATGTTTGAGTAAAGTTACGATCTACATGTACTGCCTGTCGTGTTTTGAACTATCCGGAGAACTCGGCGGGACTTAAATCTTTGTGCCGGTGGAAGCGATATTCCCTGACCGTTACAGATAGCTTTTTCAGATGGACCATCAAAACGTTGATGGTCCATCTGGATGGTAGAAAAAACAAATATAAAAAACAAAAAATATGGCAAGTATAAATGTGTGTGATTTGTAAGAGATAGTGGGTGTGCAAAGTTTGTTAAAGTTTTTAATTATATTCAACATTGACAAGATCACAGGTGATTTATTTAAACCTTGAAACTAATGATATGCAAAAGATGTCATCAGATGATGCGATGTGCAATAACAAAGGTAAATCAGTACGTAAACAAGACTGGATATAGCTAAAAGCACCACAAGGCAAAGTTTAATTTCCCTCTGGTAATTTTGTTCCCATCCTATTTGTATATATCTTACTCTAGCTGCTAAAAATACAGACTTTTGCTAAACTAACAAATTAGTTTCCAATCATGTGGGGAATGAGTCACATTTAACTCCTACTGCTAAGTTTAAATGAATGCTCAGACAACTTCTAAAGTAATTTTATGTTAAATGATTTTTCTGGCACTCTTTAGCAGTAGGCAAGGAAATCATTCCAAGAAATGTACTGAAGTATTTCAGTTTAAGAATTTGCCTTCATAATTGAAACTCAATCCATGAAAAGAGCAATAATAAATGGATCCAATTGTAGGTTTTATGTCAGATACAATAAAAAAATAGCATTTTAAATGTTATGATATAAACTAACTAGATACAAATAGTCTTTAGTTCGACATTGGCGCCCCCTTCTGGTCAAATAAAGTTCCTGACAGTGAAACCAACCTCTATGATTATGAGCTAGGGATGCCTTCAGGGACCTGAAGGGCCTAAAGGCTGTACAAATGATGTCCACACAGGTTTTCAGAAAGATAAATTGTGCAGAAAGAATTGTGAGTTTTGATATTCCACAGGCTTGAGAAAATGGTTCTGTCAAAGTCTGAGGTGCTGAACAAACTTATCAGTAACACTGATCACTATTATCTTCAAACTGGGTATGCTGATTTCCAGAGGAACATTTATGCTAGGCTAAATGCATTTATGTGGTGTTTGACATGTAGAAACAGGAAAACTAGAAGATGGGATGGTTTCCCTCTTGCAACAATCATATTCATAGGGAGATTCTCCCATTGGGAGAATGGGATCGGATAAGGAGAATCTCCCTATGAATATGATTGTTGCAATGCTTACTGAGCTTCATATTAATAAACATTTCTGCAGTATCCTTAAGGTCAACTTAACAACAACACTGCATTTTGATTTTTTATACAGTGCTTATGTATTAAAGTCCTGATGTGCTGGACAGTGTACCAATAAATATGTGAATATGCTTTAATAATAAATGTTCTTTGAGACAAATAATTTCCACCTGAATAAGTAAACAGCTCTTTTGACGTTACTTAATTTGTATTAAAAAGATATTTATTATTCAAAAATTACAATGAGTGGAAGAATGTTTGGTCCACAGTTGATAAATGATACATGACGAGTAGCTATGGACAATGGTAAAAATAAAGAGTATTTAATTAATGGACTATTGTTATGGTCTGTACATTAATCTCATCTTATGTTTGAGCTCTGTTAATGACAAAGCACTCATTTGTGTCTCATGTCACAGTAATAAGAGGTCAAGTCAAGTTTAAACTGAAGTTTTTGTTTTGCAGCATTATTGAAATTGTCATATTAAGCCTTCCTTCAGATTCAAGTTAGGTAGTAAAGTACTGCATATTTGAAGAATTCGATCAATAAATTACAGTAAAACTATTCTCATTTATCTCATGAGTTTTATCTTAACTGGTGACGTCTACCTATTTATAATGTTTGGCTTTGATGTCGTTAAGAAAAAAAAATTCTTCCAATGATTCTCAATTGTGTTGAGGCTACAAAATCTACTGAAGGAACTACATTATGAGAAAATACCATTTTTACCTAATTGTTTACTTATACTTATAAGTAAACTTATACTTTACTTATATAATACTTTACTTATTGTATATAATGTTCTAAATTATATTTATAAAGACATAATACTGTATGAATCTGAGCATCTGAGACATTACTGCACAATCTCCTTTGACAAGCATCGTATATATTACAGTACATTCAGGTAACACTCAGGGGATTCTCAATACGTGAGACATTATAAAGGTAACTGACAACATACAGACACCAAGAAGGTTTTGTACATCAGAGAGAATCACAAGAACATTAACAGTGTGCAGTCTGGTCCATGTTGTGTTGTGAGTCAGCGGGACATCATGCGCACAAACTCTGTGGAGAGACAAAAAGCCCCTTTATTCTAAGTGAAAGACATAATATACCTGGGTTCAGGTGTGTCCTACTTTATTGTGTTCTACTCACCTTCAAAGTCCACCTGTCCGTCTCCATTGAGGTCTACGTCCCGCAGGATCTCGTCAATCTCTCTGTGGTTGAGCTGCTCCCCCACCAGCTTCTTCATGGCTTCTCTGAGCTCCCCAAGGCTGATCTGACCATCACCATCAGAGTCGAACTGGGAGGCAAGGTGGATGGGGTGAGGAAACAAAAAGATCGAAGCTACACAGCTCGACAGAATGAGGGAGCACCAAAGTACCAAATTATCTGTTTGACCAAACATAAAAATATACACTCCAGACCTCTTTGAAGGCATCTCTCAACTCCTTGACTCCAATCATGTCAGCAGTCTCAGCAAGCATCTTAGGACCCATCAACTCTACAAAATCCTCAAAGTCCACTCTGCCGCCACCTAGACACCATCAAAACGTATGTGCACAGAATAAGCTCCAACTCATAGACCCATTTCACAACGCCTTCATTGTATGTGTGTGTGTGTGTGTGTGTGTGTGCATAGAGGACTCACATATCTGCTGACTGAGCTCTATCAGTTCCATCTCTGTTGGCATGTATCCCATGGTCCTCATGCACTCGCCAAGGTCCTTACAGCTGATGAAACCATCTCTGTCTTTGTCAAACTCCCTGAACGCCTCACGCAGCTCTGCAGACATGTGTATATGTAGATAAGAATGAATATTTATGTTTGATGTCTGGCCCTCTCATATTCTTCCTCGAGTACAATCTTACGTGATTATACTAATTTAAAGTACAGTATTTCACCTACTTTCCATCATCCCAAAGAAGAAAAGGACTAAAACATATTATAGCCCCCTTATAATGTAATGCACTCCAATCTCACACTACTACTCAATAATTAACATAGAGTGGAATTATCACCTTTCTGACAGCTTCAAATTAAAAACTGAAAAATTATAACCTTGTAAAAGTAGAATTAAAGGCAGAGCTGCTGTAATGAATTAAATTAGATGCTTAGTTTCAGACAACATTAACTTGATTTGTTTGTTTTAGATTTGTTTTATTTGTTTTGGTCACTGTGGCTTAAATGTCAGCAGCTGTGTCTTTTGTGTGCTTCATGTACTGCCTTCACTTTATCAAATGTCAAGTGGTGTTCCTGTGAATGTGAAGTGTGAACGTGTGAGCCAGACCTGCGAAATACAAATGATGAGATACTGTAGTTATAAAATAATCTGCGCTTTTGAAATTGAACCCTTCACTTTGAGCTCACGCAGCTCTGCTGGGTTACAGTACAATGCTTAGATGCAAGGAGAGTAGAGTCAGGGAAGTTCAGGAAATTCTGTGATACACAGCACACCACAAAAAGAAGGTTTTAAAAGGCGGCTCAGGGAAACCACAGGGATGGACTGAGGGCGTGAGGATTTGGACTAGCTTTTTCATGTCTCTGTACCTTCCATTTCCTCTGGTCGTAGATCTCTGTCCTGCCACCGTGTGGAAAGGAGACACACAAAGGACAGACATAGACAGAGAAGTTGAAAGGCAGCCACACACACGCACACACACATCCACAAAACATCCAAATAATGTCATTGACAGACAGACAGACAGACAGACAGACAGACAGACAGACAGACAGACAGACAGACAGACAGACAGACAGACAGACAGACAGACAGACAGACAGACAGACAGACAAAGAGTTTGCTTGTAGATAAAAAACAGCTTAACATGTACTGAGGAAACTGGTGTAAACCAAAAATTGAGAGATGATGAAATGAGCAACTATTATGTTCAATAGTGGATTAAACAAAATAGAGTTTGAGCTCTAGCCACGCGCATGCAAAGATAGCGGTTTACAGTTTACATGCCGAACGCCCTCCAGAGTGTGTTGGCACCGGCCAAAGGTGAGGCCGGGATAAATTTGTGTTCTGCAAGACTGTGACATCAACAGCAGGAATAATACAGAGCGAGATTAGAGGATGCAGAGGAGAGAACAGTGGCAGAGAGATTACAGCCATAAATTGTATTACAAATCACGGAAGCTTATCGGTTTTTCATTTTCCTATCTGCTGCTGGTTTTTTTCCTGAATCTGCCCTGCCGTCTGGTCGCCAGGTCGGCACCAGATCAAACGAATACCTCCACACCTGCACAAAGTGAACATGCATCATTTCTGCTGGTTGACACTAAAAAAGGGAACGATGAGCCAGCACAATGAAGAATACAAGATATAGCAGCACAGTTGCTTTAAGGGTTTCTTATGATAATTCTACATATAGCAAAACAGAGTGGATGATTTCAATAAAGGTTTTAAAGAAATACATTTTATCATCAATTTTCTAGATAGACCTTTGACCTTTAATTTCCCATCCTCACGTCATTTGAAATAAGACAT